>NW_026055470.1:0-171057 GCF_023343755.2 Lodderomyces oxycetoniae | reverse complement strand
AGTACCAAAAAAAAAACCCTTTTTTATTTTTTTTTTTTTTTTTTTTTTTTTTTTCATTTTCTTCATATGTATACCAGGTCTCTTTGTCTTTTTGGCTTTTTCACATTAAACCTGGGGCCATGTCAGTCTCAGTTGAAGTAGATGAGAATGTCATCCTTCTTCCGCAAACGAACCAGTTAATTGGTCTTTACAGTATAATACGTGATCAAAGAACAAAAAGGGGCGATTTTGTATTTTATTCCGATCGTATTATACGTCTTCTCGTAGAAGAAGGATTGAATCAACTACCTGTTGAGGATACTATAATAGAGTGTCATGGTGGACACACGTATAAAGGATATAGGTTTTTGGGCAAAATCTGCGGAGTTTCCATAGTTAGAGCTGGTGAATCAATGGAAATGGGATTAAGAGATTGTTGTAGGTCAGTCAAGATTGGGAAAATATTGATACAAAGAGACGAAGAAACGGCTTTACCCAAATTATTTTATGAAAAACTACCTCGAGATATAAGCGATCGTTACGTGTTTTTGCTTGACCCAATGTTGGCTACTGGTGGGTCAGCAATGATGGCAATTGAAGTTTTACTAGCTCGAGGAGTGAGAATGGATAGAATTTTTTTCTTAAACTTGTTGGCTGCTCCAGAGGGTATTAGAGCATTCCGTAGTAAATATCCTGATGTGAAAATCATAACTGGTGGAATTGATGAGAGGTTGGACGAGGATAAGTATATTGTACCTGGTTTGGGCGACTTTGGCGATAGGTATTACTGCATTTGAAAAAGAATAAAAATAAAAAACAAAAAGAAGAGAAGAAGAAGAAGAAGAGAAGAAGAATTATAGACAAAGAAGGGTTTGGGCTTTTCTTTTCTATAAACATTTCCTGTGAATTATTTCAGGGTTGTCCTTGTATTCTTCTGACGTGACCCACATCTTCTTAAATGTAGAAAGTCCCGCTAGAATTGATCCTCCAATCCATGTAGAGTATTTTCTTTCTGGTGGAGCAAATATTTTCACCTTCATTTTGGTCGAGTATGTATCGTCTGTTATCGATTTATTCCAAATAGAAGTCGACGCATCTTTGTTTTGATCTTGCTGCTCTTTGAGCTCCTTCAATAGTCGATCACCAAAATTCTTCAACAATGTGTTGCCTCCGGATAGTAAGATGTTCTGATAGAGGACTGGTCTAAGATCCAAATCGGTTTTTGCTATAGCAGTTGCCGTGAGCTCATGTACTCCTGGATTCTCATCACCAATGAGTTGAGGGTTGAATAGAATTTCAGGTGCGCGAAATCTTTCAACTCCGAGATGTACCTCATGACCATCAGGAAGCTTATAAGTGGAAAATAGATCACTATTGGAAGCAAAACTTCTCCGCATATAATGAGCTCTATATAACTTCTCGTCGAGAACAGGATCTTTTGAAATGAAACAGCATTTTTCTTTGATTAACCGTACAACTTCAATTTCAGAACTACTCTGCAAAGCCACACCCGACATCCGCCGTATATTAAACGATAAATGTGATGTTATATCTCTGCCGGCAACGTCCATTCGCTTTATGGAAGACGGTAAAGCAAATCCATCGTAAACAGGCACAACGTGTGTGACTCCATCGCCACTATCAACCACACAACCAGTAGTACGACCTGAGGCATACAAAGCCAAAACTGCTTGTATAGAAATGTACATGCACGGAACATTAAACTGCTCAAACATTATCTGGCACATTTTGTCTCGATTGCTCCGCGGATTGAGCGGTGCTTCCGTTATGAGTAAGGGGTGCTCTTCTGGTTGAATCTTCAAGTCTTGTGTAAACATATGTTCCCAAAGTTTCTCCATATCAGACCATTTGGTAACAATGCCATGCTCAATAGGGTAGTTGAGCCTTAATAGCCCTCTGTTATTCTGCGCAACGTCTCCAAGAAATAAGTCGGAATCCAAATTATTCGCTGTTCCAGATGTTGACCCCGCCATTAACTTTTGATACTTCGGTCGCCCAACAATCGCCGAAGCAAATGTCTTTGGGTTTTCCTCTCCAGCAAAACCCGCTTTCAAATTTCCTGAACCATTATCAACCACTACTGGCTGGTTATATAGCGTCTCCTCCATATATACAACTCTTCCCTTTCTTTTCTTTGGCAAATGAATAAAAGGATCCTGGTTTTAAAAACTGAAAAATTGTAAACAAATAAAAATAAAAATGAAAATAAAAAAATGATGAAATTGTATACGATAAAAGTATAAAAATCAGAGGTTTAAAGGACCAGAGGTGTAAAGGTTAGAGGTGTAGAGGTTAGAGGTATAAGGGCCAGGAAGGCAAAGTTTCAGTATGCTGCATTTAAGCTCGTTATCTTTTGCTCAGAAAACACAGATCAAAAACGTCTTTACGTTGATTGACGGCGAGTCGCGAGATTCCAAAATAACTCTTGATGACCTTGAAAAGATATACTCAAGTATTGGGCTAGTCCTGCCAGATAGCACGGAATTGAGAAGTATGTTGACAATAGACGGTAAAGACTACTCAGAGAGCGGGATAAGTTTTGCCCAGTTTCTGAATATTATGGCTAAAGAGATACTGAATCAAGAAGAAAAATCAAAGGTTTTCAATGCTTTACAAGTTTTTCTAGTACTGGACAATTATCAACTGTACAAAGGAGAATTACAGGTAGATGTCAACAAACTAAGAGATGCATGCTGCTCGATAAGCGTCGAAATAAACGGTAAAAACAAAATATTGGCACGTCAAGATTTTGACAAATCAGTGAAAGGGTTCGTGCTGGAAACGATGGATGGGAAACAAGTATTACTAGCATCAAAATGGCTAGATGCATATCTTGATGGTTAGATGCATATCTTGATGGTTAGATGCATATCTTGATTAAAAGACAAGATTAAAAAAAAAAAAAAATAATTTCTATAGTACATAACGTTTGGTTTTTTCACCAATGCTCTTTCTTCTCTAATGATCAACAATCAACTCGTCACACCCCCAATCTTCATAAGATCCATCCGGAAGGTATCTTCTAATAACCAATGGGATCTTTCTCTGTGCCAACTCCTTCATCGCTATTTGTAGTGGATCAGTTTCACCTTCAATATCCACCAATACTGGGGCATTTAACGAAATTTGTAGAGCCCTAGTCCCCAAAATCCGCGCACGCTCATATTTAGTCATATATGGAGTAGTTGTTCTTTGTTCTTTGGGTATTGCTAGTTCTCTCGTCGTTTTCTTCCGTGGGGCCGTCTGGTGATCTGTATTGTTACTATTAGCAGCGGCGGCAGCAGCGGCGGCAGCATCCTCGGGACCTGTACCTCCATTAATTATCTGTTTTCCATCTTCGGTCTTCATATCGGCATCGCCGCCATTATGCTCCATATACTCGTCATCGGAAAAATGGTCTGGCTCTCCAAAGTCCTCAAAGTTTTCTGCTACCTCATTAAAAGCGTTATCCTCGTAATCTGACATATCTAGCCACGGCTTGTCTTCTTTCTGTTATTAAAGATGATCTTAGCTCCCACCAAAAGGAAGTTTTAATGGAAAAGTTTCAATGAAAAAAAAAAGAAAAGAGAAAAAAAAAAAAATCATACAAAACACGACAAATAGCTTCACCATATCATGAAAAGCTCATCTTCCTCGTGTATCAACACTATACAAGATGACCGCTTCTCTCAAATCTATTTATCGTTAGATAGATATACATTATTTATAAACGTTCCCCGAATATATTTTTCTTCATCTTGCTACTTTTTTTCACCTTCTCTTTCTCATTTTGTTGGCTCATTTTGTTTCATCTTCTATAATTCAGAAGCAAATGGTAATACATTTAAATCACCAACAGCAACGTAGTTGAAATCCTTGAGTGGAGCTTGACTTGCCGATACCTTTATACTCAATGGATTTGATACTGTTGATTGTAATGCTACTGACAATTCCGCAGCTTTAACAGATTTTTCCAATTGGCTATTTGAAATAGATTCAGCAACTTTCTTAGCTGCCTTGATACCTTGTGCAACTTCGTCGGCTTTTCCGGAGACGGAAATGACAAACAATCCAGCATCATTGTATTTGTATAAATGCGAAGTAGCACCTGGAATATTGAACAATGGTGCGTCTGATGTAGGCAATGTTGAAGTACCAATAGCTGCCGATAAAACTTCGTATTTTCCAAAATCAGCTGGTTTGATTGGGAACCCAAGTAAAGCAGCTGACTTTCCGGCTGATGGGATCCTAGCCTCTTGGTTCTTATGGACGTCGATAGGAGTTGAAGAAGAAGTTGGATTTGATCCCCTAGGTAAAGAGCTAAATGCAGATTCTTCAACAAACTTGGCCAAGTCAGCTTCAATGGCACCTTCTGAAAATATAGAAACGTTTTCCGCAGTGAAATTCTCTTTGGCAAATCCGGCAACTTCCTCCACATTTACTGGTGTTGAGTCACTATACAAGAGCGGATTTCCCAAACCTTTATTGAAGGTTAATTCGTGTAATTTTTCCAACCCGCTGAAATGTGGATCCGCATGTGCAGCCAAAGCTTCGTACTTGGCGGCCGGTAAAACAACTTCCTCATATTCGTGTGGAGTGAATCTAGTGTTTGCAAGAACATTACCGAAAGCTTCAACGTAATATGGTAAATCCTGTTTCAAAAATGCTGCATTTAAAACCAAGGCATCCCTCGTCACTTTCGCGTCAAAAACACCTCCTAAAAGCTCAGACTCCCTAGTAAACCTCAATGCTGACTTTGGACCGGTGCTAGAAAACGCAAATTTAGATAATAAATGACCAGTTCCAAATTTTCCATTTTTCGACCCAGCGTTTTGAACAATAACTGAAAGCTTGGTCAACTCATTTTGCGGTCTTTTAGAAGCAATCTTAATACCGTTGGGTACTGTGCTATAAGCACGAATTGAAGAACGAGACAACATATCTACAAACCTTACTATCGACCTTTCTCTTAAAAGTCTCTACTATTCCAACTTTTTCCACCTTCTTTATGAAAAAGGAAAAAAGGCTGAAAAATTGAGGAATTGAAAATTACAATTTCTCATTCGTTGATTGGTACAAAGTCACGTGACATGATATCACGTGACATGCTATATATAAGCGACGACGGATTGTGATTGTGATTGTGATTGTGATTGTGGTTTGTGATACAACAAAAGGTTGGTGATGTTGCAAAGGTTGGTCCCAAGAGAGAAGTTTTCTGGACAGAGGGATGTTGACGCGGCGCTGAGATGCTTCACCGGCGGAGTTGGTAAAAAGAAAAAAAATCCTTTTTTTGTACTTATAGATTTATGTGTTTGTGTTTTGTGCTTGTAGTTATATGGAGACAACCTTTAATCGTCAGTGCTGCTCCACTAGGGAGCGAAGCGAGCTAGTGTCAGTGGAGCAACGCTGATTAGTGATACTCGCTCTGCTCGATAGTGTCAGTGGAGCAACGCTGATTAGAAACACTCGCTCTGCTCGATAGTGTCAGTGGAGCAACGCTGATTAGTGATACTCGCTCTGCTCGATAGTATCGGTGTTGCTTCACTATCTCGCTCTGTATCACGTGACTATACAACTGGAGTAAGCTGTCACCAAATGTAGCAGGTTTGAATATTTTGTGCAACACACTGACTAGCTTGATACAACACTATTGAGCAGAGCGAGATAGTGGAGTAACACTGAACAACACTGAACACTATCTCGCTCTGCTCGATAGTGTCGCTCGATAGTGCCGCCCGATAGTGTCAGTGTCGGTTTCCTTACTATAATTGTGCTAGATTGAGTTTCCGTATATCCTCCTCGTTGATACTATTTTCAACACTGTAGTCGCTGATTAGTTTTGCCCATAGTAAGTCCATTATTGCTAAAATGTGCACACCTCCCCATATCAAGTTGATACTGTAGAAAAAATTTGAGTTCCCATTACCAAGAACAATCCAACAATAATAAAAAATGGGTGACAACAAGAGCGATACCATTAGCGTCATTCCTGTAATGAGAATGACTTTACAGTAGGGTAACACAGTTCCTCTGAAAATCGGTATCAAAGACAAAACAAAACCCAAATCTCCTATAGTAGGGTACGATTTGGTAAATGAAATCCACAATAGCGTCAAGACAATAGCCAATAAGGAGTCACCTTGTTTAGGAACTTTTTTGAATTCGAAAAGTTTCAAAGTCAAGGGAATGATAAAAATGAATGAGTATATGTTAAACATTCCAATGTAGAAAGGAGTGAAAAACTCAAACATCTCTGTAAAAATGTACCACCACAAACCGACATTGGGTGTTATTTTTTCAAAAAGTATCACCGATAGATAACAATTGTCGAGAAATTGCCACGATGATGTGAATGCAAAGGATAACGATGCTAAAATTGCCAAGGTGGTGAAAAACACAGCAATGTTCAAAATGTATATCTGACCAACATTTCTCAGAGTGGAAGTAGCATGTATTAACCCCAAAATCGACGGTAACAAGTAGAGTGAATTAAACGAAAGGTATGTTGAAATTGCAAGCGATATAATTGCAATAGATGCTTGTCTTTTCACAGCAACTTGATAAACTGCCACGACTAAAAAGAGCCATACAAACGCGATAGTTGAATGACTCAAATTCAGCAACAAAACCAAGGGATTGAACAAATAGAAACTTGCAATTAGATCATCATTGTAAGAAGCAACTGTTTTTCCTGTCCTCTTGCTCGTGTACATCTTGTACCAGCGGTTTATTCGTACCAAATGCCATGCTATAACCACATCAACCAATGCAAATAAAACATGAAACCAAACATCAGCAAAAGGTAGCAGGTTGATAAATGACAAAAGCATAACTAGTAATGGCGGATTATGGTTTACACCACCATCGTATAAATCAATATTGTTGTTGAAAAAATAAAATGCTTCTTTCAAAGCCTTGAACGAGGTTATAGGCGTTGTTATCTCAACCGAAGAGGATAGAATCGCAGTAATTGACGGTACCAATGTTGGTAGAAGCAGTCTAATTAAACCTCCTATTATAAATACCTGATAAAGCTTACTCATTTGTCCCTGCAGCCGCCAACTTTCAAACCTTGTTCTGGATTCCTAATTACCAAACTTCAAACCTAGTTCTGGATTCCTAATCGCTAGTCAATGTTGATCTCAAAGTGGAAAAAAAAAAATCTCCGATGGAAAATGAAAAAGTGAAAAATGAAAAAAATGAAGAAAGGTGAAAAACCATCGAGTTGTTGAGGGTATTGTAGGGTTATTATTACTCAAGATGGCAAGTGTATGGACTATAGAGACAATTGTAAATGATATTTATACGAATTACTAACATTGAGCAAATAGTTTCAACCGGTTAACCCCAAACCGTTTATAAAGTCTTTGATTAATCGACAAGTTGTAGTACGTTTGAAATGGAACAAGACAGAGTATAGAGGGAAATTGATATCTACGGACAATTATTTGAATTTACAGCTAGATAACACGTATGAGATTATTTATGAGCCGAGTTCTAGTGGTAGCAAGAACGAGGAGGAAAAGGTTCGAGAAGAATTGATTGGGAATATATTTATAAGGTGTAACAATGTGCTATTTATACGAGAATGGAAGCCCGTTGACTCTAAGACTGGAATTGCAGGTGCAGGTGCAGCGTTGGATAAGGAAAAATCTGTCAAGGGTGTTGAAAATCTGGTGGATTCAAAGGTTGAATGTGATAAAGAGGAAGATATAGAAATGAGCAAGGAAGAAGATATAGAAATGAGCAAGGAAGAAGATAAAGAGGGAAATAAGAAAGAAGATGCGGACGCTGTGGTAGAAGATGCGGACGCTGTGGTAGAAGATGCGGACGCTATGGTAGAAGATGTAAAAGAAGACAAGGAGGTAAGCAAGGAGGTAAATAAAGAGGAAGACGAGGAGGTGAATAAGGAGGAAGATAAGGAGGAAAATAAGGAGGAAAACGAGGTAAATGAGGAGGAAGACAAGGAGGTAAGTAAGGAGGTAAGTAAGGAGGTAAATAAGGAGGAAGACAAGGAGGAAAGTAAGGAGGAAAATAAGGAGGAAAACGAGGTAGAAAATAAGAAAGAGAATAAGGAGGAAAATAAGAAAAAAGATAAGACAGTAGCTACTAAGGCAAAGAAGAAGTAGCTACTAAGTGTCGGTGGCAGCTAGTGTGCTCCACTAATTCGCTCTGCTCGATAGTGTCGATAGTGTTGGTGGCAGCTAGTGTGCTCCACTATCTCGCTCTGCTCGATAGTGTCGATAGTGTTGGTGGCAGCTAGTGTGCTCCACTATCTCGCTCTGCTCGATAGTGTAAAAAGAGTCATAATCTGTAATCTAAATAATATCAAGTTAGCCCCCGTACCAATGTAGGATCTAACCAAGGCCATTACATACTATACCTTCTACATCCTGAACAGTTCAAAGTCTCTTAATTTAAATCACTCAATCAATATCTCTTAGCCAAGAAAGCTGTTATGAAAACAGGCCAGTCGTTTCGTTTTCTCAGTTAACGCCAGGTGAGGAATTTTTCAACAAGAGATGGAAAAAAAACCACCCCAGTAAAAAGCTTGAGATGGAAGATGGAAAAGCAAACTACTTATTCCTTAGTGATGATGGAGGAGCCGGCGCCATACGGAGGGTTTATAGTAAAGACTATAGAGGATGAAAAAGCTAATGAGGCCCAGTTGGCCGAGTTGTCTATAGAAGTTGAGAGCAATGGGGTGAGACAATTTGTACGGCCTGAAGCTACTAGGTTGAATGGAGTTGACAACTTATCTACCGATGAAATCAAATCCTATGTTGAATATTATCTCAATTATACAACCCTGATAGACGAAGAAACCTCAAAAATTATCTATAATCAAATTCCCTTTGACAAGCAATTGAGTTTCCGCGTTGAATGGATTGATGATTCAAATGTCAATATTGTGTTTAAAAGTAGTAGTGAAAATAGGAGGTGTTTAGAACTATTGAGCCAGGATCCAATCATAAACAATGACCTGGAATCAGATTACATAAACGAGGTGATAAAAGAGCGACAGGCAAAGCCTTATAATCCGATTGTAGCGTTTCGCAAAAATCAAAGCTTACTAAATCGTTTGGGCTTAGCGGAAACAAAAGAACAACAACAACAAGAAGAAGGTGGTGGTGGAGCAGCCACTATGGATGAGGATGAATCGTTTGTTGAACTACGTCTTCGACAGTCATTCCAGCTGGATAGAAAGGTGAAAAATGCATCTCAATTTTCAAGGTATTACTTACTACACGGGGAACCTGAGAGACAACCGCGTCATGCAAGATCGGGACATAGGCAAAACCCTCATAGAGAAAGTAGGAAACAAAGAGGTGAAGGAAAGAATGTGAATGAGAATGTGAATTTGAATGAGGATGAGGATGAGGATCTATTTGCAGATAGACTAAAGGAGAGAAGGTTTAGAAGTAGAAATCACAGATTTACTGATAATAATGACGAAGAGGACTTGTTTCCAGAAAAATTGAAAAAGAGCCGTTCCAGATCTCCGATAAGAAGAAACAATGGGTTAGCTCGCTCAAGTAGATAGAAAAAGAAAAAGAAAAATATTTGAGGTGTTTCACTTTTTGCATTGCTCGAGAAGTGAACTGGACAAGTGGATTTTGGTAAACAATTCAATTGTAACCGGGTATCTATCAAACACCTTTTGTTGTATACTACAAGAACTGATTTCTTTCGAATTCAATTTGACTCCGCTCGCAAATCATTCCAAGACATTATTTAGAGCTGTATAAACTCAAAATCTAAATCTAGATCAGGTTGAATTTAAATTGTTTTGACTGTTGATGGTAATTTTGGTTAATGATGCTTAGTGCGTCAAGGGTTAGTTTCCTTCTTGACCAAAGTCGTCGGTAAACTTGATATGGTTGGCAATATCTGCTTGATTGACTGTAGGCCTATTACTCTTTATAGACTTAATAAAATCCTTCATTGTCAATGGTGGCTCTTTCAACTCATCAGTACCAATATCCATCCAGCTCATTTCTTTAGCACCCTGGTCACCAGGAGAGCACGGAGTATACTTTTCTTTCCCATCATCATCATCATCTGTAACCAATTTGAAATGTGTGGCCTGTTGTATCTTTCTTATTGGCTGCATCAAGGCATCTCGAACAACAACAGCAATGTCATGACCCGAGTAACCATCTGTTAATTCTGCCAATGTTCTCAAATCATGAGTCGTGCACTCACAAGGGACTTCTCCGATATTTATTTCAAACATTCTTGATCTAGCTTCTACATCAGGCAATGGAATATAAATTCTTCTTTCAAATCTCCTTCTAATAGCAGCATCTAGTTGCCACGGTATATTTGTTGCGCCCAAGACTAAAACCCCCTGAGAGTCATTGCCTACACCATTCATTTGAACCAATAATTCAGTTTTTATTCTTCTTGATGCTTCACTTTCCCCTTCTCCTCTTGGTCCACATAGTGCATCCACTTCGTCAATAAATATGATAGATGGCTTACTTTCTCTTGCCATGGTGAATAGTTGCTTTACTAACCTTTCAGACTCACCCATCCACTTGGAGACCAAATCCGAAGAAGAAACACTGAAAAATGTAGAGTTTGCCTCCGTTGCAACCGCCTTTGCCAAATAAGACTTACCGGTACCTGGGGGACCGTAAAGCAATATCCCCGATGTTGGTTTTCTATTCCCAACAAACAACTGAGGAAATTTTACCGGTAAAATAACTGCTTCTTTCAACGCCTCCTTGGCCAAATCTAAACCAGCTATATCGGACCAACTGACATTGGGTTTTTCTGAAAGAATAGCGCCGGCAAGTGCACCTCTCAATTTTTTAGTATCTGCATCGTCGTCATCGTCTCCCCCGCTTCCAGATTTTTTGGCCTTTGTAGACCCATTTGATGAATTTTCGGCAAAATTGGACTTGTTCAGCTGTTTCTCAAGGTGATCCTTTAACTGCTCTGCTCGTGTGAGATACTCGGTAAATTTCGATTTCACTAGTTCCTTCGATTTGGGATTCTTCTCGTATTTTATCGCCAACATGAGATAGTCAAGTCCATTATAATATAGCTTGTATGCTTCTTCATATCTAGTTGCCGTGTCTGCATCTATAGCCTTTTGAACCAAATCGATTCCTTTACTTAGAAAATCAGATGCACCAGACATAACCCCTTGCCTTCCCCTATACCCTTTAAACTGGCCTGGCCTAGCTAACTTTTAAAACCAACCTAAATACCCCGATAAGAGAATGATCTACAACAATCATATACCTTTACTTGAAAACTCTTTAATCTTTTTTCGCTTTACGTAATCGAAAAGTTGACCAATGAGATACGTTTGGTAGCAACAGCGCCAAAGAGTCTCAGCATCTGAAGCAACAGCGCTAGCTGTTGCTGAATAGCAAAGAGTCTCAGCCTCTAAAGCGACAGCTGGCGCTGCAAAAAGGAATGGCTACTGAGTGTTGCTCCACTAGCGAGCAAAGCGAGCTAGTCTCTACCAACTAGTCTATGCTCACTAGTCTATGCTCACTAGTCTCTACCAACTAGTCTATGCTTACTAGTCTCTACCAACTAGTCTATGCTTACCAGTCTCTACTCACTAGTCTCTACCCACTAGCTAGTCTCTACTTCTACTGCTCGACTAACTAGTCTACTACATACCGCTCCTCGTTACTTCTACTGCTCACCAGTCTCTACTCATTACATACTGCTCACTACCATCTAATCACTACATATTGCTTCACTACTCTCTTCTCTACTGCCCCTCTCTTCTCTACTGCCCCTCTCTTCTCTACTGCCCCTCTCTTCTCTACTGCCCCTCTCTTCTCTACTGCCCCTCTCTTCTCTACTGCCCCTCTCTTCTCTACTGCCCCTCTCTTCTCTACTGCCCTTCTCTTCTCTACTGCTCCTCTCTTCTGTTTATTGCTCCACTAGCTCGCTTCGCTCCCTAGTGTCGCTGTTACATTATTGATTATAATTCTCACAGCCAATTCCACATCTTGACTTGACCCAAATGTACTCTTTTTGGTGTTGAGGGTATACTAGCAACTGACAACGCTATTGACTACTCATATGGACTAGCTCACTTTGCTCGCTAGTCTCTGAAGCAACAGCGCCAGCTGTTGCTGAATAGTGAAAAGTCTCAGCCTCTGAAACAACAGCTGGCGCTGTTGCTGAATAGTAAAGAATCTCGGTGTAGTTAGTACTGCTCCACTAGGTCGCTTTGCTCGATAGTGTCGCTAGTCTCAGTGTAGTCAGTACTGCTCCACTAGCTCGCTTCGCTCGATAGTGTCGCTAGTCTCAGTGTCGCTAGTCTCAGTGTCGCTAGTCTCAGTGTCGAGTTTAAATATCTTCAAATTTATGGGAATCTTCAACTGTTCAATATTACAATAAGCAAGTTTTCCCTTAAAGATAAGTTCATTCATATTGCTTGGTAATGAAAATTCTTCCATATTCAATTCTAGATATTGGTTCCATTCAAAACTGAGCAGTTGTAGCTTTTTTGGAAAATATAATGCAACGTGTGTTTTCCGTTCCATTTCCATTTCCATTTCCATTTCTGTTTCTTTGAAATTGCCAATGCTGTAACAGAATTTCCGCAAATTCGGAAACTCAAACTCCTTTGAAAAGAGCTTTGTTGGGAAATAAATGCTAGTTAAGGAGAAATTCTCCAAGAAAATGCATTGTTTGAGATATTCCATCTCCATCTCCGATGATGATAATGATGACGATGATGGATTGCCATTATATGGAATTGTCATTTTCAATTGCCTCAAGTTCTTAAAGGCATTCAATTGCGCTAGACTAAGGAATGAAACACCTCTGACTTCCAATTCGGTTAATTGCTCAAATTTGGCTTTGGCAATGGTATCCGAGTGAAACTGACGATCGTCCTCTGTTTCAGAATCACTATAAGATAAGGTCAATTTTTTCAAGTTTCTTGGAATATTAACAAGAGGCATTGATAAAGGTTCCAATTCCGGTATATTCAAACTAGTTAATGTTTGAGGTAGGTTCTCAAACACTTTTAAAGGCATGGATGAATCACCGCCAATTGCTAGCTCCTGCAACATTTTCATTTGTTTGAAGAAATTCAAGTCGTAAGCTGCCTCATCTTTAAATTCAAATTTAGTAACGGAAGAAGGGACTATGAAATCTGTTGAATCTATTGTATCCAAAATTAAGGCATCAATATTTAACCGTTTCCCCAAATCAGATGAAACGTTCTCCAAATACTTGGCTAGTTCAACATATGCGGTATTGCAAGGAATAAACAAATCGATTTTACTGGCTCTATCAAGCACTTCAAAATGGTTACAAAAGAACTCATTAAACTGGCACAATTCTATAAAATTGATGTGTTTTGGCAAAATTGCTGTTTTTTTGATTAAATCTAACAATGTTGAAGGGGATATGCAATGAGTGCAACAACCATTTCCCTTGGAATCCTTTTGTTTCTCACAAATATTATTTTCAAGACTTGCAACAACTACCTTGTTATTGAAAAGACGTTGCACAGTATATCGAAATAAACGGTCAAAGTCAAGAAATGCGTGTATGTGACAATCAAGTAGCTGTTGGTAAATGAAATCGATTATTTCTGTTGGTAATAACAGTAGTTGATAAACCAACTTGACAAATGCGTCTATCATAATTTTACCAATATGTCTAATACATTCTTGATTGAAAAGAAAAAGCCAATCCTAAGCCAAAAACTTTTCACTTCAAGCTAATCTTGAGCCAAAAACTTTTCACTTCAAGCTAATCTTGAGCCAAAAACTTTTCACTTCAAGCTAATCTTGAGCCAAAAACTTTTCACTTCAAGCTAATCTTGAGCCAAAAACTTTTCACTTCAAGCTAATCTTGAGCCAAAAACTTTTCACTTCAAGCCAATCTTAAGCCCGCGTGCTTTCCATTTATTAGTCAAAAGTAAACTCGTCTCCTCATCTCCTCCTCATTCCTCCCCGCCTTTTACGCCTAAAAAAAACGGCATTTCTAACATTAACTAAACTTTTTTTTCTTTTGTTGCCTTTATTAGGCATATTTCACATGTTTAAAAGCCGATCGGGGAAGGAGTTATGATAAAGTTATGGCTCGCTCTTACTTACAGAGAGGGCTTTCTACGTATGGATTGTTCTTTATAGATAGTGTCTACTTGCAATGCTTACAAAAGGGTTTGTTGAGAAACACAAGATTTAATGGGTGCAAAATATAGAAGCTCTTACTATATCAATAAATGGCTGCAAATTGGTTGCTAAATAAACAACTTCAAATTCAGGAAACACCGAGGCACAAATTCAGGGCGCTACCATTGGCAATAGAATGGAAGGGATAATGAGTTGCTTGGTTATGTAGTATTTGAAAGTATTTATTGATAGCAAGGTTGAATCTGTTGTTCTGTTTGAATAGTCTCTTTGTTCTCAAGTACAGAAAATCACCCGGAAATGAGAAAAACAGGCACAATTAGAGCTGTCGAGGGCTAATAAACACTTTTCCGTATAAAAAAAACGCTTCTAGGGCAATTCGCATTCTCCCATACTATTAATATAATATGAGGCGACTTTGATTAAAGATATATTATATACACTAGACAAAACAGTATACAGTTTTAGTGCAACATTTTACACAAATTTTTGCTTCAAATTGAAACCAAAAAGAGTAGAGTGCAATAAGCATTTCTGACAAAAAGGATTCTTTCTCCAAGAAAAGTGAAAAACAGTCCTTTCTCTGATAGAAGGATTTTTCTCTGCTTGATAACATGCCTTTATTAATTGAATTCATTTACTGATATCACAAATAACTTACAAATAACTTAGATGACTTAGATAACTTAGATAAGTTATAGAGCTATATAAGATGAGACGAGTATATGCGCGCGTGCCGCTAATATAACAATTGTCATAATAACTAGTCAATGTGCGACACTATCTCCCTTTGCTCGATAGTGTTGCTACTATGTTTTGCTTCACTAGCTCGCTTTGCTCCCTAGTGTTGTGCTTTTATCAATGTAGACCGATAGAAGAATTGGGAAATTGGGAGACTGGGAGAATTGGTGACAATTGGAGATAAGGCCGTGGTTTCGAGGAGCAATATCACGTGACACATGACTATTAAACAGGTTTATTATTGTTTCACGTGACTATACAACAGGGAGCAAGCTGTCACCAAATATAGCAGGTTTAAATATTTTCTGGAGCACACTGACTAGCTTGTTACAACACTGAACAACACTGAACAATACTGAACAATACTGAACAACACTAAACAACACTGAACAACACTATCTCGCTCTGCTCGATAGTGTCGCTCGATAGTGTCGCTCGATAGTGTCTCATCATCATACACATGGTAGCGACATATCAATTTTCAGCTTTGAATTTCGTTTTGTTTTCTTTCAATATGAAACCAATGGATTGTTAGCAGTTGAGTTTAACCCTTATACGTTGCTGGCTATTCAAGTGAGAGTAAAAAGTGGCTTTTAGAGATGGCGGGACGAAACCAAAAAGAGTCGGCGTCAGAGTCAGAGACAAATACTCGTAATAACAACAACTCAACCTCATCGTCACATCATGGACAAACGAATTTATCGTCATCAACAACAAATGGAGGAGGAGCAGCAGCGGCAAGTACGGGGAGTACAGCTGCTAGTAGTACTAGCAGCAAAACGTCACAGAAAATGAAGAACCAATTAGCACTTCAGCAACAGCAAAACTTTTTACAGAAACACATCAACTCAAATGGGCCCCAGGATAAACCACGCATTGATCCCTTAGATTTCGAATCAATGAATGTATCGACATTGTTGAAATATAGCGAACGGTACGGTTTCAATTTGCCGCGTCCCGAATTGATCAATTCCGATATTTTGAACTCGGAAATCGGGAAAAAGACTTTTAGCAAGCGAAACCAGCTAAAGAAGCAAAAGTTATTTATCCAAGAAATGGAAAGACAACGGGAAAGGGAAAGTCGAATGGAGGGGGAAAACGGCCAAGACCAAGAACAACAACAACAACAACAACAGCATTATTACCAAAGACATATAATGAGTGGGAACCGAATTAGTAAGAAGGAATTTGCTAATCATGTAAAGAATCATTTCTTGAGTTTAACTGCAAAAGAGAATGATATAATTACGGGCTTTTTATATAAGGTGAAACATCAAGATAAGGAGTTTAAACTTACTTTTCAATAAAAACAGAGAATGATCTAGTAATAAGTACGAGTCTATGTAGCAATAACAGAAAACAATTCCATCTGAAAACAATCCCAACGCCATATCTCTCCTTCTATCCTCTGCCATCGCCATACATCTCCTTCTATCCTCTGCCATCGCCATACATCTCCTTCTATCCTCTGCCATCGCCATACATCTCCTTCTATCCTCTGCCATCGCCATACATCTCCTTCTATCCTCTGCCATCGCCATACATCTCCTTCTATCCTCTGCCATCGCCATACATCTCCTTCTATCCTCTGCCATTTCTCCTTCTATCTCCTTCTATCCTTTGCCATCTCCTCTTTTATCTTCTCCCATATCTCTCCTTCTATCAATGGTCGGCTCTTTGGCGCTTACGAATTTTTTTTTCTTTTCTTTCTTTTTCTATGAATGAAATTTTTCAACATTTCAATCACCTATGAACAAAGGGATTTCTTCCTTTTAATATACATGATGGATTCAACAACGGTAATATTTATAGTAACTATAGTTGTAGCATTCATATTTCTAAGATGGTTGATAACTCCAATACCCCAAGATAGCGATTTCCCCAATATCTCCTCGGGTAATACGGGCACGGTTGCTGCTGGATCATCGGCTAGTGGAAGAGCCACATCAAGGGGATCTATGTCAGTTACGCGTCGTAATGGAAGACAGGTAAATGATTCAATGGTGGAAGTAGTTCAAACGATTGCACCCAATTTAACAGTTGAGCAAATTCGGTTCGATTTGGAGAATACTGGTTCGGTTGAAGTTACAATTGATAGGTATATGGAGTTGGGCACATTACCTTTCCCTCCAGGTTATGTTCCGCCAACTCCAGCGCCAGAGCCGTCCTCTAATGCAGAAGGCGAAGAGAAGAAGAAAAGCAAAGAAGCTGAAAAGGAATCGATCAACTTGTTTAAAAAATACAATATTGATGTGAATAATCCGATTTTGGATAGTGACGACATTGTAAAGAACCGAAGGAATGAAATGATTTTTAATGCTAGAAAAAGAATGGCTGCACTGTTACAGAAACAAAATAATCCAAATTAGCACTTTCCTAAATAACATCACATGGGCTTGGAAGCAAGTTCATTCATTCATTCATTCATTGTTTTACTTTTTTTTTTTTTGTTTTTTTGTTTTGGGCATTTCATTGAATCAAAGTTGGAGTGATTCTCTTTTTGACTTTCTTTGTCACTTTCTTATCCGTATTAAAGAAAGAATCAATTGTCTTTACCGGTTTGTTTGTACTCTCCTCTTTTTGTGCCGTTGCATTCTTTCCCAGTGCATTTCTTTCTATCGCACTGTTTTCCAGATTTTTCACTTTATCAGTGGTACTCGCCAGCACATCCATTGATACATCTACACCCTTCTTTTTCTTCAAAGGCTCAACAAACTGAGCCGGTTCTCCAGTATACTTTTCACCAAACACGCCCAGTTCGAAATCAACAAACGAACAAAATCCATCAATCGAACTACTAATAATCCTCATCCCATCCTGTGTCCATACAAGATCTGTTATTGGCTGGTAATGTAAATTCGAAACTTGTCCCAATGGTTTGAAATCGTCATCTGATGAATAGATTATTATAGTGTCTAAAGTGGCCACGGCAAAGACTAATTTGTAAGGTAAATTCAAGAGATTACCCTGAGTTTGATATTTCATAGGGCTAAAAGAGATGGCCACTGCCGGTTTGGTAAGTCCACATAATTTGATAATGGGACTAGTCGATATTCTTGTTCTTGAATAAATATATATGGAATTTTTTGTCAGTACGGAGTCTGTAGTTTCCAGACTCAGTTCCTCTAAAGAAGAAGAAGAAGATGCTGATGTTGTTGCTGATGTTGTTGCTGATGTTGCTGCTGCTGCTGATGTTGTTGCTGATGTTGCTGTTGCTGATGTTGTTGCTGCTGTTGCTGCTGCTGATGTTGTTGCTGCTGCTGCTGATGTTGCTCCTGCCGTTGATGCAGGTGTGTTTTCCTCCAAGCCAGCAGGAGTAACCAACATAGCACCATCGGGAGAAAAACACAACCTTCTAAAAAACGAAGGTAAAGTTTCTGAATGATAAATGGAGCTATTTTGGAATTTTTGAAACTTATGCATCAATTGGAAACTCAACTCATGCTCATTATCATTACTGTTGTTTTTCTCAAGTTTGCTAATTTCATAAACATTCATACTTCGATCTGCCGATTGACTCGCAAGATACTTCCCCAAAGGGTCCCATGAGACTCCTTGTATATAGTGTGAATGATCATTAAATTCCTTGACCAATATTGCGTGCACCTTTTTTTGTTCAAGTTGTTCAATACGATATATCCTCATTTGGTTATCCATTGATCCACTTGCAATATATTTTCCCCTTGGATCCCAAGCCAAATCCATAATTTCGCTAGTACTTGATCTAATAGTACAAACAACAGACCAACTTTCCTTTGCGTCATCATGTTCCTCGTCATCTTCAATAAAACTGTTTTTCTCTAAGGAATCGCTCATTTTCCAGAGAAAGAGTGTTCCATCATCACCAGCAGTAGCTAGAATATCGCCCCTAGGGTTATATCGCACACAATTAACGGCTTGACTATGTTTAGACAATGTGGCCAAATATTCAATTGATTTGTTAGCTTTGGTTATTTGCCATATTCGTACGTTATTGTCACCACCTGCAGTAACCAATCTTGAAAATGTTGATGCCTCGATCTTGTTGTTGTTATAAGTGGTGGATGCCTCAATCTTCTTGTTGTTGTTATAAGTGGTTGCAACTGCTTGTGCACCGAGGAAATTTGGTTGAATATCTACTGAGTATATTGGTTGGTTATCATTATGCCAATGCACCGTTATAGCACTCGCATCCATCCTGTTGGGGGTAACCTTTGTCCTACCCTCTTCTTGCTTGTTGATGAATGAATCATTTGAAAAATGTGAAATGAAGACGCGTATATGTGCTACCATGTGAAAACGGGAATCGGGAATCAGGAACGGGAATCAGGAAATCGGGAAACAAAAGGAGAAAACAGGAAATCAGGAATAGAAGAACAAAAATGGGAAGAACAAAAACAAATAGGATACAAGAGCATTGATAGAAACAAATTATAGTAGAAACATTGATAGAAACAAATTATAGTAGAAGCATTGATGAAGTTAATTATAGTAGAAGCATTGATAGAAGCTAATATCAATAGCTAGTGGTGGCAGTTTGTGTGCTCCACTATCGAGCAGAGCGAAATAGTGGTGATGGCAGTTTATGTGCTCCACTATCTCGCTCTGCTCGATAGTGTCTCTCGATAGTGTCGCTCGATAGTGTCCATCGGGTATCGAAAAACATGTATTTTTTCTTTTATTTTTACCTCTTTTTCAAAATTGACCATAATAAATGTTTTTTTGAAAAAAAAGTTCCCAAAATGGTAATAGTGCCAATTTGGGAACAAAATTCCTTTAAATTTTAGATAGTTTATCATTGACAATTTTATCAGTTTTTACTCTTTTTTGGTATTCTTTTTCCCGACACTATCGACACTATCGACACTATCGAACAAAGCGAGATAGTGGAGCACTGTCAAGCTACATTGACTAGCGGCCACTGACTCTATCGACTTTATCGACACTTTCTCGCTCTGCTCGATAGTGGAGCAATACTTTAGCGATACTAGTAATATTGATTTCTGATAAAGAAGAATTTTGCTATAATGTTAGTAATGTTGAACTCAGATGATAATGTTTACAATATTATTGCACTTGGATGAGATGGCCTTTAACATTGTGCTTTAGATGTTGGTAGCAGCTAGTGTTCTCTACTATCTCGGTCTACTTGATAGTGTCGCATTACAGTACAAAAACGGTAGAAAATACAGGATGAGAGATACATAGTTTTAAAATGAGAGATACATAGTTTTAAATGAATTCAAATGTATTAGCCCGATAACAAAATAATCCTCTAGAGATGCAAGCAAAGATGTGTAATATGTGCCATTTTTAAAGTGTGTAATGCAATTTTTTTAAGCCGTTCATCTCTATATAATAATAGAAACAGATTACAGTAGAAGCATTGATAGAAACAAGTTATAGTATAAGAGCATTACTTTAAATTATAGTACAGGCATTGACAGAAGCTAATCAATAGCTAGTGTGCTCCACTATCGAGCAGAGCGAGATAGTGATGATGGCAGTTAGTGTGCTCCACTATCTCGCTCTGCTCGATAGTGTCGGTGGCAGTTAGTATGCTCCACTATCTCGCTCTGTTCGATAGTGGAGCAGGCGGTGTAGCAATTTTTTAAAGCCGAAGAATTTGGCTCCTCGCTACTCCGAAAATTTTCCATCACTAACCTGTTACAACACTATCTCGCTTCGCTCAATAGTGGAAAATCTCGCTTTGCTCAATAGTGGAAAATCTTACTTCGCTCGATAGTGAGTGTCGGCTATAATTCCAAGGTCGTGTAAATGCGAACCAAAACAAATTAAATTTCTGGGTCGGCCGTTTTGACCAATTGCAAAAAAGCGCTAGAAAAAGCGCTAGGATACAAGATTGCCAGCATCTCTATTTAGAAGATGTTACAAAAGTTGTAAATAGATAGTGCAAGATGTTAGTGTCAAACTGGTGGTAATACCAAACTCAGAGTGATGGTAACCCTAGTACAATTTCGCCTTGCTTGCCTTGTTTAGATTTGTTTCACTCATCTAGTCTCTAGTCTCTAGTCTCTATCTCTTTCTCTTTCGCTTCACTCCTCTAGTCTAGTCGTACTCCTATTTTCCGTCTTGTTTACAATTTGCCTATTTTTCAATGCGGGATTTTTCCATTTTTATTTCTTTTCTCGCCGTTTCAGGAAAATTTAGTTAGATGCGCACTACTCTTTTCTACCATCTTAAACCACACGCACACACCACCACAACAATCGATACTCAGCTTACCTTTCCCAGCTTATCCTTCCCGCATAGCTAAATTACGCCGCCCTATTTTTTCTTTTTTCTTTATTCTTTTATCGCTCATTGACTCAATGCGATTATTGTCTCTTTTAATTTGCCGAAGAGTAGTAGCAAGAAGGAAAATTAAAGCCATACAAATTCTCACCTAATTTCCTTCAGCCTAAAGAAAAAAAAAAAAAAGAAAAACATTTTTTTCTCTCTCTCTCAATCTCTTTCTTTTCTATACAATTGTCAAAGATATTCAATAATGAAGTTCACTTTATTGGCATCAGCTTTCACTCTTTCATCAGTTTTGGCTAGTAAAGGTCCTCACGATCACAACCCAAGACCAGTTGTGACCGTTTACAGAACCGAAACAACTGCCAAATACGGTAGATTCAACAAGACTCCTAAACCAACTACAACTACTATTGTTGTTTCACCAAGTGAATATTCAGCAATCAAAGAGGAACAAATTAGATCATCAGCTTCTGCTAACGATATCTTGAGAGTCCAAATTGAGAAGAGAGCTACCAACGAAACTAACGGTTCCTCTACTCATTCAAGTGCTAATGCTGCTATGGGTTCTTCAACTGGTGTTTCATTTGCTGTTGCAGGTGCCATCGCCGCTGGTTGTGCTTTGTTGATGTAATTGAATCGACACTAGATAGTGGAGCAACTATGACTAGCTTGTGGCAACACTGACTAGATAGTGGAGCAACACTGACTAGCTTGTTACATCACCATCGTTTTTAACCCTTTTAACCCCTCCTTCAACAAGAAACTTTTTCTTGCTCCCCCCCCCCAAAAAAAAAGTGGACATTTTTCATTTTTAATTTTATCAATTGTTTTGTTTTTAAAAGGCTTTTATAACGTTTTTATAAACCCAGCTTTAATACAAGTTGTATTTAATACCAATATACCAGTTTAGGAACATTGTAGAATTAAGCGAATGCTATTTATTTTTCCTACAAACAAACACATTTCCATCTTTTCTATTACTATTATTGTTATTGTTTTCCAGGCAATTCCAAAACAGTATTGACCTGCTTAGGGAACTCGCGTACAACTATATCACACTTGACTTGCTTGCATAAATCTATTTTATTATAATATGGTACTTTTTGCAACAATTCCAACCCACTAGATCTCTCCAATGCATCAATGGGCACTTGAAACAGTTTTAACGGCGTATTGATATCAATAGCATCGTTGGGCAACACAAATGCTGCACAGCTCAATTTCCCTTCATCCAGCTTATTCTCTCCAATAATCAACTTGAAAAAATGTGTAGGCACTGCAACATTTGGAGGCAGACCAATCACTTGATAACTGACTCTGTATTTACCATCTGCATCTAGTTTAGGCAAATAAAGAGGCCCTGTCATAATGCGGACATCGTCGTATTTCTTTGTAAGCGACCTGACAAACTCTTCAAAATGATTCCAATAATCGCGATTAAATCCATCACCAACTTGTGGTGCAATATTACTCAAGAGGAAAGTTTCATCCATGGCAATTTGACTATACTTTGCATCTGCAGCTGGTGCTTGATGGCCACGGTCATACCCGCTTCTAAAGTAATCACGAAGCTTACCACGAAATTTAGCTGGTATCGACTCATCTTCTTTGAAAATGGATTTTTTGCGATCTGCCAGATCTTTTGATCTTTGAAGTGATTCAGTAGTGATATGTTCAATTACCCAATATGGGTTTTTGTGAAGACGATCATAGCATGAGATAAATTCTGAATGAGGTGAAAGATCGTGAACGGGACCAGGGAATCCATATTTAAAGAATTGTTGGGGTTGAATCCGTGATGGATCGAATAATTCATTATTGGATTCTCCATTTGAAGGTTGTGATGGTAAGTTTGAGGTAGGAGGAAGGGGGGGAGTTGAAGTATTATTGTTGGTGGCTTTTCCTCCTGACTTCCAGAAAAAGGATAGTAACCCTATCGATCCTAAACCGAGAGAGGATTTGAGTATAATGTGTCTTGAAGACATGGCCTGATGATGATGATGGTTATAACATTAATAACTTTTATTTTTAGTATCGCATCTCTTGGGTGATGACGATATAGAGTTGTATCACGTGACCGAGAGAAAAGCGATTGATACAACACCATCAAGCGGCACTATCGAGCGACACTATCGAGC
Organism: Lodderomyces oxycetoniae; assembly: GCF_023343755.2. Classification (NCBI taxonomy): domain Eukaryota; kingdom Fungi; phylum Ascomycota; class Pichiomycetes; order Serinales; family Debaryomycetaceae; genus Lodderomyces; species Lodderomyces oxycetoniae. The sequence continues at coordinate 147,830 of NW_026055470.1, read as the reverse complement.
AGAGCGAGATAGTGTCAATGACAGCTAGTGTGCTCCACTATCTCGCTCTGTTCGATAGTGTCGCTCGATAGTGGAGCACAGTAACTCTACTCAATAGTGTCATTACCTTTTTATTGCATCCGTTTATCGATTTTAAAGTAATGCTATTGACAGGTTAGACTTTATGGATAGAGATGCAAATAATATCATAGCCATTAGAATTGATATTACATATTTATCAGTCTTGCTAGGAAACAACTGATTTCGATAAGCTCATTGCATTTGTATTGATATTATTGTTGAGAATATGATCACGTGACTATTATTGAGTACAACAAGAGATTAGTTGTACTAAACAATACTAGAGATTAGTCGTACCAAATAATACTAGATATTAGTATGCGTATGTATGTATATCCCAGAGGTTGTGAGCGAGTCTAATTGCTCTCACTACATCTATTCTTAGTGAATAGGTCTGCATCACGTGACCAAAGTCATTAAAAGGGATATGTTTAGTAGGTTGACTATAATTAGGCCATATATTATTATTTATACCGTTGCAAAATGCAGACACCAACACCGACACTATCGACCGACACTATCGAGCAGGGCGAGATAGTGGAGCAACACTAGCTGTCATTGACACTATCGACCGACACTATCGAGCAGGGCGAGATAGTGGAGCAACACTAGCTGTCATTGACACTATCGACCGACACTATCGAGCAGGGCGAGATAGTGGAGCAACACTAGCTGTCATTGACACTATCGACCGACACTATCGAGCAGGGCGAGATAGTGGACCACACTAGCTGTCATTGACACTATCTCGCTCTGCTCGATAGTGTCGCTCGATAGTGTCGTGTCTTTTATCACGTGACACAATAAACTTTAATGAAACATCGACACCTTACTACCTCCTTTTCTATCTTTTTGTAGACATTATCATCTCATAATATGCAGATGAATATTTTGTATATACATTATATACAGCCCTGTTTACATCATCTCATCATACATATCTCATTACATTTTTTTATTTATTGTTGGATAGTTTGTTGTGTTGGGTAACAATTTGCATATAAACAAGCACTATAAAAAAATCACACAAACGAGAAAGGTTGGACTTGGAAAAACTTTTCTACTATATAAAAAAGTAGTGTGAATATGCACAATATTAATAAGCTAACAAAAAAATCTTGCAACACAATGAATAGACAACTTGTCTAGATATGAATCCTAGAGTAGAACATAGGGTATATCCTAGAGTAGTTTTTCATAATAGTTCCTAGTTCCTACAACTCAAGAAACCTGATATACCACCCACTACTTCCATATTCCTCTAATACCTTTTTTTATAACCCATATCCCATTATAACAATCTACCATTCTTTTTTACAACCAAAATATTAATTTTCTGGTTGTAAAATCTCTCACTCCATTTTCCCAACAACGCAAATTGCACCAACAAAAAAATAAATAGAGTATAAAAACCCCTAAACTTTTTTTACAACCAAAATTTAATTTCTGTTCAAATGGTTTATATAAATCATATCGAAAGGAAACATTGTTTCAAGGTACGCAAGAACTGCTAGGTTAGTGGAGTTCTAGGTAGGTTTCTAGTCTTACAATTGCCATATATAAAACTAGTTGCACACTATTTATATACTTGCACACTATTTATATACTTGCACACCATTATATATATATATATATATATAGTGCCATAGAGTTCATCCCTTTAACACCGAGAACCTTATCTCCGAGAACTCCGAGAAAAAAAAAACAAACAACCCTCAAACACCGAGAACCCTTATATCCGAGCTCTTGACTTTTTTTTTGTTTCAAGTCCTCAACTCCTCAAGCCTTAAGAAATGTCGACGCAAAGACCATTACAGCTAACCCACGGCTCCATAGAGTACACCTTCCTAGTACCCTACAATTTGTTCCTCACCTATTCCCAACTAAAGGATGAGTTCACAAAAACGCTACCACAGCCCACAGAAGGATTCGCCGATGACGAAGAACCTTCAAGTCCTGTTGAATTATACGGCAAGTTTTTGGGATTCCTAAACCAGAAAAAACAATCTTTACAACTGTCGCATTCACAATTACAATCAGAAGTCGAAGTTGACGAATTGTTACAATATTCAGTCAAGGATTTCGAATCTACTTTTTTGAAAAATGACGATAATATCCATTCTTTTGCAGTTAAATTATTACAAGATGAAACCTTTCCAACTACTCAACTTAAGGTGAAAAACCTCATAAAAAATTACTACAAGTGCGTTTCCTATATCCCAAAAAATGAATCAAACTTGTTATACCATGCTTCGCAAAAAAATGCCCAATTAGCAGCAATATTTGGTGGTCAGGGTAATACCGATGACTATTTCGAAGAATTGAGAGAAATCTATCAAACTTATGAAAACTTGGTTGTTGATGATTTATTGATCCCCATAATTGAGAAATTAAATCAACTAGTTAAACTGGATGGAGAATTTGATAAAATTTATACTCAAGGTTTAAACATCTTGCACTGGTTGAAACATCCCGAATTAACTCCAGATCAAGATTATTTATTAAGCGTTCCTGTAAGTTGTCCAATTATTTGTATAATCCAATTGTGTCATTATGCAATTACTTGTAAAGTATTGGGGTTTAACCCAGGTGAATTTAGAGATTTAACAAGGTGGTCAACTGGTCATTCTCAAGGTTTAGTCACAGCAGTAGCTATTGCAGGATCGTCTTCATGGGAGTCCTTTTTATCAAATGCTATCAAGGCAACCTCTTTATTGTTTTTCATTGGTTCCAGATGTTTGAGTACATACCCAAGAACAACTTTGCCTCCTACAATGTTGCAAGACTCATTGGATAATGGGGAAGGTAGACCATCGCCAATGTTATCAGTAAGAGACTTGCCAATTGAAAAAGTTGACAAGTTTATCAAGCAAACAAATTCACATTTACCAAAAGAAAAACATATTGCTATAAGTTTGATTAATGGTGCTAGAAACTTGGTATTGTCGGGTCCACCTGAATCATTGTATGGTTTTAATTTAAACTTGAGAAATAACAAGGCTCCAATGGGCTTGGACCAGTCTCGTATCCCATTCAGTGAACGGAAATTGAAATGTTCAAATAGATTTTTGCCAATATTTTCACCATTTCATTCTCATTTATTAGCTGATGCAACAGAAGCAATCTTGCAGGATGTGAAAACCCTAACTTTTGATCCATTGCAAATCCCCGTTTACGATACATTTGATGGATCAAATTTACAAGATGAAAAGGATTCGTTTAAATTAAATGCAAGATTAATTAAACTTATTACTGAGTTACCTGTTCATTGGGAATTGGCTACTGACCACAAAGCTACACACATTATAGATTTCGGCCCTGGTGGGGTATCCGGATTAGGTATATTGACTCATCGTAATAAAGAAGGTACTGGTGCAAGAATCATTATTGCTGGTACCTTGGACTTGAATCCAGTTGATGATGAATATGGTTTCAAGCATGAATTGTTTCAAAAATCCGATGATTTGCAAATTAAATGGGCAAGTAATTGGTTACAAGAGTATAAGCCTACTTTAGTCAAGACATTAAATGGCAATGGCAATGGCAATGGCAATGGTAATGGAGGCAAGATTTACGTCAAGACTAAATTTTCTCAATTATTAGGTAGAGCTCCATTAATGATTCCTGGTATGACTCCGACAACAGTTAATCCTGATATTGTTGCTGCTTCCTTAAATGCTGGGTATCATATTGAAATTGCAGGTGGTGGTTATTTCGTTGCATCGATGATGACAAGTGCAATTGATAAAGTTATCTCGAAAATTAAACCAGGTTATGGATTAGGTATCAATTTGATTTATGTTAATCCAAGAATGTTGCAATGGGGTATTCCCTTGATTAAAGAGTTGAGAGAAAAAGGTTACCCCATACAGTCGTTAACTATTGGTGCTGGTGTTCCTTCAACTGAAGTTGCTACTGAATATATCGAGGAATTGGGATTAACTCATCTTGGATTGAAACCTGGTTCAATTGATGCTATTAGTCAAGTAATCACCATTGCCAAGACCCATCCTAACTTTCCTATTGTCTTGCAATGGACTGGAGGTAGAGGTGGTGGACATCATTCATTTGAGGATTTCCATCAACCAATTTTGCAAATGTACTCCAAGATTAGAAGATGTTCTAATATTATCTTGGTTGCTGGTTCAGGATTTGGTTCAGATGAAGATACGTACCCCTATTTAACCGGTTCTTGGTCGAAAGAGTTTAATTACCCACCAATGCCATTTGATGGTGTACTTTTTGGTTCAAGAGTCATGACTGCCAAAGAAGCCCATACTTCATTGGAGGCAAAGAAATTGATTGCCAGTTGTAGTGGTGCCCCTGATGATAAATGGGAACAAACTTATAAAAAACCAACTGGTGGTATTATTACCGTTAAGTCGGAAATGGGTGAACCAATTCATAAAATTGCCACTAGAGGAGTTTTGTTTTGGAAGGAAATGGATGAAACAATTTTCAATTTGCCAAAGAATAAACTTGTTGAAGCATTGAATAAGAAGAAGGATTATATCATTGAAAGATTGAATAAGGATTCCCAAAAACCATGGTTTGGTAAGAATGCTCAAGATGGTGTTTGTGACTTGCAAGAGATGACATACCAAGAAGTTGCCAATAGATTAATTGAATTGATGTATGTAGAGAAATCTCAAAGATGGATTGATTTATCATTGAGAAATTTTTTTGGTGATTTCTTGAGAAGAGTTGAAGAAAGATTTACAAGTGATAAAGGTGATGGTGGTGCTGCTGCTGTTGTATCATTGATTCAAAACTATTCACAATTGACTGAAAAGCCACAAGTTTTTGCAAATGAGTTTTTCAATCATTTCCCCTTAGCCAAGAGTCAATTGATTTCAGAAGAAGATTGTGATTACTTTTTGATGTGTGCATTAAGACCTACTCAAAAACCACCTCCATTTGTCCCAGTATTAGATGAAACATTTGAATATTTCTTTAAAAAGGATTCATTATGGCAATCTGAAGATTTGGAAACAGTCGTTGATGAAGATGTACAAAGAACATGTATCTTGCATGGTCCTGTTGCTTGTCAATTCACAAACAAGGTAAATGAACCAATTGGTGAAATCTTGGATAATATCCATGAAGGACACATTAAAAGATTATTGGAAGATGAATATGAAGGTGATGTTAACAAAGTACCAGTTGTTGAGTACTTTGGTGGCAAAGTCCCTGTTGATGTTAAGACTATTGATAACGTCAAAATCACCACCACCACCACCACCACCACCAATGATGATAAGATTGTTTATGAAATCGGTTCAAAAGTGCCAACAAACAAGTCTGCTTGGTTAGATTTATTAGCCGGACCAAAATTGAACTGGTTGCAAGCATTTATTTCAACTGATCGTATTGTTCAAGGCTCAAAACATGTACCTAATCCAATTCATGATATCTTATCGCCAGCACCTCATTCCAAAGTGACAATTGATAAAACCACACATACTTTAACAGTTTATGAAGAAGTTAAAGGTGACTTTAAACCAGTTGTTGAAATCAAGTTGGCCGCCAACAAAAAAAATTATATTGAGTTGTTATTGATTGAACATAGAACTGCTGATGGACAAGCTGTTTCCTTACCATTTTTATACAAGTATCAACCAGAAGATGGTTTTGCTCCAATTCATGAAGTTATGGATTCAAGAAATGATAGAATTAAGGAGTTTTACTGGAAATTATGGTTTGGTTCAAATGTTCCATTTGATTTGGATATCAATGTTGAAGAGCAAATCTTGGGTGATGAAGTTACTGTCACTGGTAAGGATATTGCTGAGTTCACTCATGCAATTGGTAACAAATGTGAAGCATTTGTTAATAGACCAGGAAAAATCACATTAGCGCCTATGGATTTTGCAATTGTTATTGGCTGGAAAGCAATCATCAAAGCCATCTTTCCTAAAACCGTTGATGGGGATTTATTAAAATTGGTTCATTTATCTAATGGGTACAAGATGATCCCCGGAGCTGCTCCTTTAAGAAAAAATGATGTAGTTTCTACCAAGGCCGAAATTAAAGCGGTATTGAATCAACCAAGTGGTAAGCTAGTTGAAGTTGTTGGTACTATATACCGTGCCAATAAACCAGTCATGCAAGTTTCATCTCAATTCTTATACCGTGGTGAATACACTGATTATGAAAATACATTCCAAAAAGTTACTGAAACACCAGTACAAGTTGCGTTTAAATCATCTAAAGATTTGGCGGTTTTGAGATCTAAAGAGTGGTTCCATTTAACAAAGACTGATGTTGAAGAGTTTGACATGTTGACTTTTAGATGCGAATCGACATACAAATTTGAATCGGCCAATGTCTATTCGTCAATCACCACTACTGGTCAAGTTTATTTGGAATTACCTACAAAAGAAGTTGTTCAAATTGGTGAAGTTAATTATGAAGCTGGCACTTCTTATGGTAACCCCGTGACTGATTACTTGTCAAGAAATGGTAAGACTATTGAAGAAGCTGTACTTTTTGAAAATGCCATTCCATTATCATCGAGTGAAGAGTTGATTTCCAAGGCTCCAAGTACTAATGAGCCATATGCTATTGTTTCCGGTGACTATAATCCAATTCACGTTTCAAGGGTATTTGCCGAGTATGCGAAATTGCCAGGAACAATTACTCATGGTATGTACTCTTCTGCTTCGATTAGAGGTTTGGTGGAGCAATGGGCAGCTAATAATGTTGCTTCAAGAGTTCGTGCCTTCAAGTGCGAGTTTGTTGGAATGGTTTTGCCCAATGATACATTACAAACAACAATGGAGCATGTTGGAATGATCAATGGAAGAAAAATCATCAAGGTTGAAACTAAAAATATTGAAACCGACTTGCCTGTTTTGATTGGAGAAGCTGAAATTGAACAACCAATTACAACTTATGTTTTTACAGGTCAAGGATCACAAGAGCAAAATATGGGTATGGACTTGTACAACTCATCAGAAGTTGCCAAGGAAGTTTGGGATAGAGCCGATAACCATTTTATCAACAATTATGGTTTCTCAATCTTGGATATTGTTCAAAACAATCCCCAGGAATTGACAATACATTTTGGTGGAGCCAAAGGTAGAAAGATTAGGGACAATTATATTGGAATGATGTTTGAAACAATTGGTGAGGATGGTGAATTGAAATCGGAAAAGATTTTCAAAGATATTGATGATAATACCACATCATATACCTTTGTATCACCCACTGGTTTATTATCAGCAACTCAATTCACTCAACCAGCATTGACTTTGATGGAAAAAGCTGCTTACGAAGATATTAAATCAAAAGGTTTGATTCCTTCAGATATAATGTTTGCTGGCCATTCATTAGGTGAATATTCGGCATTGAGTTCATTAGCCAATGTTATGCCAATTGAATCATTAGTCGATGTCGTATTTTATAGAGGTATGACGATGCAAGTTGCTGTACCAAGAGATGAATTTGGAAGATCGAATTATGGAATGTGTGCCATCAATCCAAGTAGAGTGAGTGCTACATTTAATGATGCTGCATTGAGATTTGTTGTTGAAGAGATTGCAATAAGAACAAAATGGTTGTTGGAAATTGTTAATTATAATGTTGAAAATCAACAGTATGTTGCCGCTGGTGATTTAAGAGCTTTGGATACATTGACCAATGTATTGAATGTTTTGAAAATCAACAAAATTGATATTGTTAAATTACAGCAACAATTGTCAGTTGAAGAAGTTAAAGTACATCTTTATGAAATTATTGATGAGGTGAAACAAAAGAGTATTGCCAAACCACAGCCAATTGAATTAGAGCGTGGTTTTGCTGTAATTCCATTAAAGGGAATTTCTGTACCTTTCCATTCATCATATTTGATGTCTGGAGTCAAGCCATTCCAAAGATTTTTGTGTAAAAAGATTCCTAAATCATCAGTTAAACCTCAAGACTTGATTGGTAAATACATTCCAAACTTGACTGCAAAGCCTTTTGAAATAACAAAAGAGTATTTCACTGAGGTTTATAACTTGACAAAATCTGATAAGATTAAGAATATCTTGGACAATTGGGAACAATTTGAAAAGAAGTAGACTTTATTTATATTTATATTAATAGAGATAATTGAATAATAATAATAATAATAATAATAATACACATGCACAGGCAAAGCAAAATACATTCCCCTTCTTTCCCTTTTCCTTTTTCCTTTTCCCTCTTTCTTCTCGCCCTCTCGTACCATTAAATTTACCAAAATCCTGTATCTATAGTCCACTAGTCAATGGGCTTGAGATATTTACGGGAGTGAATTTCTTTGGCAAGGAAACTCTACTGAACCTCGACTTTAATCTCTGCGTTACCAAATCCATATCCAAATGTCTAGTCAAGCTTAATCTAGGAATACATCCAATATAGTGGTCATCGTCTAATTGAACATCCAACGGATCCTGTGTATGACATCCGGGACTTAAACTCAATCTGATAGAATGTTTATTACCCAGAGGACTAGTTGGATCTTCAGCTTCATATAATTCAAAAACAATCTGTGATAAATAATCTAGCTCAGGTAATGCGTTTCTCGCTATTTTCATTGGTAGCTGTGAGCCATAAATCACGTTAAGTAAAGTATATATATGACTTTCCTTTGTAAAGTAGTTCACAACTGCTGGTGATGAAGCGTCTTTTTTCATTTCTTTTATATCAGAAAGGATTTGCTTGGCCAATGGCAATGATGTCAACAATCCAATATCTAATTTCTCTTCATCTTTTATACCATATTCTTGAGGACATATAAAATCAAATAACACCTTAGAAAGTCGGTACAATTCACGCAATCTAGTAAACGTAGCATGATCAAATGGATTATCATTCTCAGATGCCTTCTGTTGTGATGTGCTTGTGCTTGGGCTAGTTGTTGTTGTTGTTGTTGTTGTTGTTGGTGATGTCGTCACTACCCCACTAGCATTAGGTTGCTGCTGACTATTGGAAAATGTAGTGATACCAAAACCATTACCATTACCACTGCTACTACTACTATTTCTTCTATTCTTCAACTCTGCAGCAGCTCCACTGAGGATCCATCCTAAAGATCCAGCAGATGCCAGGCTCGATGGATTCAATTGCGTGCTTGAAGTATTATGGGAACTATTCGAACTAGAAATATCTGAAGGAATTTTGAAATTATTCATCGCTAATATGTTTATCGGATATTCACTAACCAAACCTGATGAATTAACAGTCTCTCCGCATGTTTCCCTTAATCGTGCTAATAGTTTTTCGTCATTAGGATCAAATTCAAAAATCCGTTGTAGGAAAGGACGATTATGCAAAGCATCGTATTTCATCGTATCATACAACTCGGAAATCTTGGAAGGATGTATCTTTTCAACACTAATAAACTCTTGAAACAACTTATCCCATCTCTCTTTAAACAAAAAGGGATCTTCTCCACAACACCAATTTTCTTGAAATTGTTGCACATTTTTAGTTTCAAAGTTATAGTTCATGATTTGATGATGGAAATTCATCAATTCACAAACCCGTCTAATCACTTCAAATGGTTGCGGCATTTTAGGCGGCCACGTGAACTGAGGCGGTGCTTCTGCACCTTGTCGCAATAACGGTTTCAACTTCTTTTTGACCTTGTCCATTAGATCTTTTGCTGCATTGGAGTCATCTAATAGATCCTTGCGAACTATAAGGAAATCTTCAGGTAAAGGTTCATCTGTCAATCCCAAAAGTGCAGTTGTAAAATATTGAGCACTAGTAAGAACTCTTCTTTCTGACGAAGTGTACACTTTTACATCATTAAGTGCTTCGCAATTCAATAATTTCAAATTTTGTCTCAATTGCTCACCAACATCAGTAGCTTGATGCTTTGCAGAATGCGTAGGCTCACCACCCCACTTCAATATGAGTTGCACTTTATCTACAATTTCTGGATTGTCTGCATTAAGCGATGGCTTGATTTGAATCTTTGTACCATGAAAATTCATTTTCTTTTCCAATGCAGTAGTCAACTGTTGCAATTTATTTGGATCTTCAAGTTTTTTTGCCATTGCAATTTTGACAGTTTCAAGAACGACTTTGAGATCGGGTACTGCGCGAATTATAACTTCTTCAGTATGCCCCTTTAATAAACTTATAAAAAGAGGCGACTTAAATGAATACTTGAATTTTTGCTTTGGCGTACGATCAGCATGTCTCACAACACTGACCATACCTTTCAATACCCATTTTTGTTCCTTTTCTTCAAATTGACTAGCTTGCAACATCTTGGGAACTTTATTCTTTAACAAGTCTCTCATTTTCTTAGCTTCCAAAAACATGCCACGCAATATTCTTGCGCATGAATCATAATAATCGTTATTATCTTTGACAAAGGAAAATCCGTTAACATCAATCACATAAGATTTACCATTGACTCTTAATAAATCAAATCCACAAATGGTTTGCTTGAAAGCAGAACTAACTGATCTCGCCATTAGTTTTTCTTCATCGCTTAGTTGCGTGATATATCTAATTTCTTTACCATGTGTATTTCTTCTTACAATACCGTCAACAACTGGCGACTTGCGAGTCTCGGCATGACAAAAAGAAGGCCCCACAGTATATGCTTTCACATCTTCAAAATTATCAGTATCCATGAAATTCTCATATATAAAAGATCCATCAGTTCTAGGTTCAACCAAATGAGGATCAAATTCGGATGACTTGTTTCCTATTTTTCTAAATAGGGTTCTTCCACCACCACCGGTAGCCTTGGGGTAATATATATATATATTATGATCCTCTCCGTCCACCGGTTTTTCCACAAACGGCTTTTTAATAATTTGATCACCAACTCTCAACGTGTCTTCATCAACCATTTCCCAATCGGGTTCTTCTTGATTAGACAACTCGACGAGGTTTTCATCGGAAAACCCAATATCCTTTAGTCTTTCATATAATCCGGGGTCTATTTGTGGTCCGCCATCTCTACTAATCTCTAATCTTTCAGGTGTAGGCACATTCGCATGATTCAAAATAGCCAAAACAAGCCGTCTATCCCAAAGCGCCTTTTGGAAAACCAAGTCATTGATACAATAAGGCTTTCTATAGTTGACATAAGCAATCGCTTTCTCTAAAGGGAACCCCGTTGAAAAAAAGCTAATCAAGTAATCACAAGTAGGCCAATTTTCAATAGTCTCGTCTAAGATCACTTTATCGCCAAAAATTACAGTTTCAAATTCACCATTCTCAATCAATCTGTTGAGAATCCTCCTACATGGTTTTGATAACGCTTTCGCATCCATTGCACATACTCCAATCTTTCCCAATTTCGCCAGTTTTGTAACATGATCGGATCCTTTATTGGTGTTTGACGAAAAAGACTTTCTAGACGTATTTGAAGTATTAGAGATGGTTTTGTTCAATTTAAATCCTTCACCGGATGTAGAGTGATGAAGTTTGGCTCCACTTAAATTCTCAGTAGTTAGTGGTTGTATTTCTCCCTCGTGGTGCGCAGCATTATTATCTAAAGCGGGTGTAGGAGACGAAGATGATTTTGAGCCAAGTCTAGACGCCGAGTCCTCAGCACTTGTCTTTGGTGTGAAGGCCTCCAACATAGGCGCAAGAGACGCGATTGCTTTCTCGGTTGTTGGAGTTGCAGCGTGGTCCGTCTTCAGCATCATCAACCCGCGTAAACTCTCGGGATCAGGCGGCGATAACGACAAGGGCGATACTATAGACTGGGCCCGTCTTACTTTGCCCAATTCATTAGCTCCGGGAGAGCCCAGCGTACTAACTTTACTATTCCTGTCATCTTCATCTTTTCTCCTTTCGGCATCATCAATCGGTATTGGCAAAGAATGATCTCCTCCACCAGACATTTAATCAGCTAATTTGACAATAAAAGAAAAGAAAGGAAAGGAAAAGTTTCAAAACCCCGTTGACGTTTGGATAACAACTAGGCACAACAATGGAACAGCAATAAAATAGCAGTACCTTTCAGCTCTCTAAATGGCAATCAGTTGTCGCCTCCTTGTAAAATTCACTGATATTATTCACGATATATATATATATATATAAAAGACTGAAAAATTCAACCAACCTTGATTTGATAAATCTAAGATGAGCAGAGCTACCATCTGTCAAGAACAGACCCAATAGGAAGATGAGAGCAAGAGGAGGGTGATGGTGGTCGTGATTGTGGTGTTTGGTTAACTAATTAAATTGTATATTGAAATATGAAAAGAGTATGCTAGAGAATCACTGAAGAAGACAGGGAGAAAGAAGGAGATGAGGGAGCAGCATTCAACACATGAAAGGAGGGTCGAGGTAGGTCAGCAAGGAATAATGAGTGATTGATAACCATCACTGTTTGAACCTGGTGACCTAGTAATAGTAACGAATGGACTGTGTAATCAATGATGACTTAGGAGCAGGAGCAGGAGCAGGAGCAGGAGCAGGAGCAGGAGCAGGAGCAGAAGCAAGAGCAGAAGCAGAAGCAAGAGCAGGAGCAGGAGTAGATGTAGATGTAAAAAGTATCCAAAATGCTTCCCCATTAAAATTGGAAGCTTTGTTGTTGCTCATGACCATCCATTCCGAAATTGAACGCATTGTTATAAGTTTCAGGCACAATGTTTGCATCATCGATATTGTCATCATCCTCGTCATTGAAATACTTTTCAATTATATTATAGGCCTTTTGATAAATCTTTTCATTTGCGTTATTTTGACATTCAAATATCTTTTCCATTCCTCCTGCTTCTTCAATATACAAGGCATTTTCATTAACTTGAGTATTTCTTGCTTCTTTATCCATATCTCCCATTTTCAATATATTCTCTAAGGAATCCAATGTAACTTCGATAATCTTGGCATCGGCAACTGATAATAAATCACAAAGCGGTTTAATACAACCCTGGCTCACTAAATAGCGGATTATGTCTGGTTTGCCCAATCCACCCGATGAAGCGTTTGAAATCGCCCAGCATGCTTCTTTTTTAGTCTTGTAATCTCCATCACTCAATAACCTTATCACCTGTGGAATCAAGTTAGCATCAATAACTGCTTGAATCTGCTCAGTGGTACCTGCTGTTATATTAGAAATGGTCCAACAAGCTTCTTTACGAATTGTGTCCTTTTGTGAGTTCAACAATGGAGCTAAAGCAGGCAAGACACCAGCATTTATAACAATTTGTGTTTGAAAGTCGGATCCGGTAACGATATTACCAATGGCTCTTAATGATGGAGTCTGCACCAAAGTTGATTCGTGACCCAACAATTCAACAAGACGATGAGGAATACGGGCATCAACTACAGCTTGAATAGCTTCTGATGTTCCATCTGATAAATAGGAGACTGCCCAACAAGCATCAACCAATGTTTCCGAATCAACAGAGTAAATCAACTTTGATAATGTAGGAATAGCCTGTGATACAATATCCCAGTCTGGCTGTGGAGATTTGCCTCTACACAAATTGGATAAGGTCCATGTAGCAGTTCTGATCAAAGACATTTTGGTGCAGTTGAATAAATTCAACACGGGGTCCATTGCTCCACAGCTCAATACATAATCACGATTTTCAGCAGAGTCACCAGCAACATTACCCAAGGCCCAAATTGCTTGCTCTTTGACCTCAAGACTTTGAGAATACAATAATTGAACAAAAAGTGGTACAGCATTAGCTTCAACAACAATTCTAGTTTGCTGGGAGCTTCCCGATGCGATATTAGTCAAGGCCCACGCAGCTTCCAACTGTAACATATCAGGATGATCTTCCTTCATAAATTCAACCAAAGTAGGTATAACACCAGACTCAATCACCAAATCAATCGGTGGATTATGTTCCCTAGATAAGATTTGACGAAATTTCACCGTGGCTGCCAACTGGGAATCAAAGTCTGGCGCTTGAATCATTTCGAGCATCTTGGGCAAGTCTTGTCTCAATCTCTGGTAAAATTGATTTTCATCATTGTTAACACTTAGATTAAAGTCATCTTCATCTTCTGAATCATTAGCCTCGTGCTGGAAATTTCTTCTCTTGGCTAAAACTTCTTCTCTTTTCTGCTTCCTCAAGTCAACCTGATGAGTCTCCCTTCTTCTTCTTAGTTCGTCACTTTGAAAACGTGACTTATTTTTAAAATTTGTACGACGATACTCTGGAATAAATCTCTCTGTTGCATCTGCGTCCATCTTGGAAATTAGAAATTAGCAGTATGTATACCTAGTTTACCCAAGCGGCCAAAATAAAGAAAAAAAGGAAAATTAGATATGGTGAATAAATTCTTATCAAGAAAGAGAGGTTATGTGATCAACAACTACTAGCTGCTAACTCTCACCTAGGGTCCGATATTGGTTTAGATGACTTATGAAACCAACTCTAATTAGTTTTCTTAATGGTTGATGATTTGAGTTTTTTTTTTTTCCTCACTAAAAAAAAAATTTTGTTAGCGAAGAATCGCGCCCTGCCATCGCCCCATCAAAGGCATCTGCCGTGGTAAGTTGAAGTTGAATTAGGTCAATTGTAAACGGGATAAAGACGGGTAGAGATAACCGGAAGCTGGTAGAGAAAGAAAAAAGATCTAGTAAAGAAAGCAGGTGAGAAGGTAGAGAAAAAAGAGCTAGTAAAGAAAGCAGGTAAGCAGGTAAAGAGAGAAGGTAAAGAAGAGCTATCAAGGTAAAGAAGAGCTAGTAAAGGAAAGCTGGTAAGCAGGTAAAGAGCTAGTAAAGGAAAGCTGGTAAGCGGGTAAAGAGAGCAGGTAAAGAAGAACTATCAAGGTAGAGAAGAGCTAGTAAAGAAAGCTGGTAAGCAGGTAAAGAGAGCTAGTAAAGAAAGCTGGTAAGCAGGTAAAGAGCTAGTAAAGGAAAGCTGGTAAGCGGGTAAAGAGAGCAGGTAAAGAAGAACTATCAAGGTAGAGAAGAGCTAGTAAAGAAAGCTGGTAAGCAGGTAAAGAGAGCTAGTAAAGAAAGCTGGTAAGCAGGTAAAGAGCTAGTAAAGGAAAGCTGGTAAGCGGGTAAAGAGAGCTAGTAAAGAAAGCTGGTAAGCAGGTAAAGAGCTCATCAAGGTAATCAAGGAAAGCTGGTAGATAGCTGGTAGATAGCCGATAAACAGGTAAAGAGCTCATCAAGCTAATCAAGGTAACAATCAAGACATGCTAAGACGAGGCACGGAGGTATCGATCCGCTTGTTGCACCACTGCTTTTCGCAACAAGTTCAAGCACCAGCTCCCCTAATGTTCAAACGCACATTTTCCATCAATTCATCTTTACAAATTCAAAACCCATTGACTTCCTACTTCAAGAGTAAATCATTCAAATCTGAAGATTCCACCGTTGAAACAGACGAGTTGGTTAGCGAAAATAACCCCTGGTCACCTACATTTGAAGACGACCCCATTTATATCCAAGAAAGAAACAAAATACAAAAAACCAAACTTGCAGATATTTATAGACTAGCTTATAAGCCCCTATATGAAGCACCTTCGTCAAAATACGTTTCGTTGCTCAAGAGGCTAACATTGACTTTTGGCGTTGTTGGAGGATACGGGGCAAAATTGATTTATGAAAGTCCGCAATTTGACGACTCATATGCCTATACATTGCTAGCAGGAACAATAATACCAATTATATTAGTGCAGTGGAAAACAAGAGATTATGTAACGAGGATTTTCCGGATTTACAATAAAACCAAACCTCAAACTTTGGACAATTTGGTCAATGACGAAAATTTGGTTGCTGAGAAATTGACTTTTACTGGTGGTAAAACATATAATGAATTGATTAGAATTACTGATAACAAGTCTTTGATTATATCGCCGAGTGCAAAATGGTGGAAACCATATACTACATGGGAGGAAAAAGATACAAAGACGGGGATTAAAAGGGAGTTTTACATTCAGGATGATATAGGTGGCATTGAAATGGACAGGCTATGGGGGATAGTTGAAAGAAATAGCGGAATAGATAAGGGAAGATCTTTCTGGAAGTAGCCCACTAGCAAAAGTCACTAGCAGGAGCCGGAAACAAGCGACACTAAGGAGCGACACTAGGGAGCAACACTAGGGAGCAACACTAGGGAGCAACACTAGGGAGCGACACTAAGGAGCGACACTAGGGAGCAACACTAGGGAGCGACACTAGGGAGCAGAGCGAGCTAGTGGAGCAGAACTGACTAGTTTGTTACAACACTATCGAGCAACACTAGGGAGCAGAGCGAGCTAGTGGAGCAGGACTGATTAGTTTGTTATAACACTACCTCTCCCCGCTCGATAGTGGAGCAGTACTGATTAGCTTGTTATAACACTATCTCGCCCCGCTTGATAGTGTTGCTCTGCTCGTTAGTAGAGCAGTATTGACTAGCTTGTTACAACACTATCTCGCTCCGCTCGATAGTGTTGCTTCTGCTCCTGCTAATGAATCAGTAGAGACATAAATATTATTTAGCACTAGCAGAGCGACTTTGCCGGTGCATTAGTAGAAATATCTTCATCTTTTGCTCCAGCATCGCCTGCGACTCGATCATCGCCCGCGGCTCCGCCGTATTTTTTTTTTTTTCTTTTTACTGGAACGGCTAAAGATAAAGCTAAACGTATACCTTATCAGAGATTGGAGGAGGACCCCAAAATGACCTCTGGTAATACACGGGCTTTACAAATAAAGAAACCACCGAGTGAAGGTAAACTACTTAAGCATGACACCAAACCTGCTGAGGATAGAACTTTGCAAGAAACAGAAACTGTTAGAAATACACGATTGAATGCATCAATTTATCATATTTTCGATGATTCGATAGATCTATATAAGCAAGAGAATAATTCATCTGATCTACTTGGTAGACTATATTACGACTGCTATGACTCTGATGTGATATCACCTAGCAGCTCAGCTGCTGGGACGCCGATTTTGTCACCGGCGCGGGAAAACGTGGGAGACGGTGTTGACGAGGATAATGAGTTTCATTTTGGCCCTTTACGAAATCTTCATGATAGCCAAATTTCGTTGAAAAACGTGGGATTGGCTGCATGTTCAAATACATCTTCATCGACGTCATTGAACGGTCTAGCCGCTGCTCAACGTGTCAACTCTAACTCTAACTCGGGAGCTAGGCCATTATCCTCCAAGAGGATTCCCTTAGAAAGAGGTATCACCTTTGATACTATTGCACATGGGTCACGAAAGTCGCTCACATTAAAGTCGAAGCATCCGCAGTTCAAGTTTAGAAGAAATAACAAGACTTGGCTAGTAGGGTTCAGTAATGATCTGGAAAGTACTAAAGCCATTGAATGGCTCTTTGATGAAATGGTGACAAATGGCGATACAATAATCATTCTACAAGTCTTGGACGAAAAGAAAACCCCATTATCAAGCATTGATAAATTGCAAGCCAATACTCATCTTGCCAACTTTGAGAAGTTGAATGTCCATTTGAAAAAAATAGCAATTGTTTTTGAAGTCGTTATAGGCAAGCCTCAAAAATGTTTGAAATTGGCAATCGAAGAGTATAATCCTTCAATGATGGTTATAGGAACACATCATTATAGCGAAGCGAGAGATTCAAATCATCATCATCGAGGGTTTTTCAGCTCCTCGTCGTTATCCAAATATTTTCTTGAATATGCACTAGTTCCTGTTATAATAGTCAAACTAACATACAATTATACGGAATATCTTGCTCATCCAATAGATTCAGAATTCCATTTTCAAAATTGGATCAAAAACATACAAGATCATCCACAATCTGCTATGCTGCAGCTGAATCAAACACATCAAATGAAGAAAATCTCGGGGTTCTTGAGCCCCAATAGTTCAAAGAACTCCTCATTCACCAACTTGGCAGAAGAGAATAGAGGTAGAAAACTTGATACCGAAAGCAGTCGATCAAGGTCTACATCAAGAACAAAACCTTTTTCAAAGTTATTTGGTAAAAGTGACAAGTAAGAATGTCATTAGTATAGCTTTTATTAAGGGAAAAAAAAAATAGGGAGTAATACAATTTAATAAGATATAGGAAACAATGCAACATAATAAAATACAAGACAAATGGCTTAAAACGCCGCTCTTCATTCCTCCTGACTTCTTTCGGCAATCCCCCCACGGGTCTCTTTACTTTTGAAACTTTTCGTTACTTACAAATCACGTGACCATATTATATGCACTTTTTTTCAACATTTGCTATAGGTATGCATGACAAGCTCCTACTGTATTTATTCAATTACCCTTGACTATTTAGTAGAAGCATATATTGTCAGCTTCAATACTTGAAAGTAAACAGTAGCAGTTTAGTAACTTAATAGCAAAGACAAGCTTAAAAGCAAGCTCTACAACTTTGAAGCAAGACAAGCTCAAAAGTAAGCTCAACAACTTAGAAACTAGATTTAGAGTAGAAAAGTTTAGACTTTCAAATAATGTCTCTCGAAAACAAGGTGAAAGAAACCCAAACAACTACTGTAACGGCTCCATATTCTCGAAGGAGAGTAGGTAATCCCCTCATTACAATTATAGACTTGTTATCAATATTGATAGGTGCTTATGGTGCATATACAAACATATATACCGTTGAACTACCATCTCACCTAGCAAAAGCAGGCCATTGGCAATTTTTGACCAATTTGTCACTTGTTTATTCCTTAGTAGTGTTTGCAATTGGATTTTTCGCCCATATTACCAAATCCAAGACGCTTTATCAAATTAAAAACAATATTCACCCTATTGGTTTAGCGTTGGAGCTTATAGTTGCTGGTATATATTGGCCTTTGCGTGTCTTCTTTCTCCACTTGCTTACCAAGGATCCATCAAAGTTTCAAGTACCATTGTTAACCGATTTATCTATTCATTTAATGCCCGTGGTTAGCTTACTTGTGGATTATTTGGTATTTATGCCAAAATGGACAATTAGCAACAATACTGCGCTATCGTTCATGGTTGTACTCACTGTTTTTTACTGGTTTTTACTTGAAAGTTTGATCGATAAAGAAAATGGGGGAAGTTACCCTTACCAATTTATGGATGTAGAAAAGGACTTTCATCGTGTACTAATTTTTGCCATTGTTGCCTTTGTCGCTTACTTCCAATTCTTAACCATGAAAAGGGTCTACGACTGGGTCGTTGGTGCTACTGAAGAAGCATCCATTGAAATAGATAAAAAGCTAGATTAAAGTACTTGATAGAGCATAGCGTTTGTGGATGTAGTACTTTTAATTATTTCTTTGACGCTATCGGACACTATCGAGCAGAGCGAGATAGTGGAGCAGCGCCTAGTAGCTTGTCACAATGTTGGTGCTACTGAAGAGTCAGATTAAACAGGCACTTGAAAGGGTCTGCTCGATAGTTTCGGTCGATAGTGTCAGTCAGAGATGCTCCACTATCGAGCGAAGCGATCGATAGAGTCAGTCAGTGATGCTCTACTATCGAGCGAAGCGATCGATAGTGTTCGATAGAGTCAGTCAGAGATGCTCCACTATCTCGCTTCGCTCGATAGTGTTCGATAGAGTCAGTCAGAGATGCTCCACTATCTCGCTTCGCTCGATAGTGTTCGATAGAGTCAGTCAGAGATGCTCCACTATCTCGCTTCGCTCGATAGTGTTCGATAGTGTTCGATAGTGTTCGATAGTGTTCGATAGTGTCGTTGGTGCTACTGAAGAGCCAGATTAAACAGGCACTTGATAGAGCATAGCGTTGGTGAAAAAAAAAAAATAAAATAAAATAAAAGTGAAAAATATTTTATATACCATCGACATAGAGTTCTACAATAGATATATTAAATTGTATTGGTTTGTATTTACCCCGTATTCTGCCGGTGTTTGCCTATATTTGCCCATGATATACCTCAAGACGCTACTTAACGTTATAGACAACTCTGGGGCTCAAGTAGTTGAATGTATAAAAATTCTTCGCCATAAACCAAAATCTTGTGGCCATGTAGGTGATCAAATAACATGTGTAGTGAAACAAGCTAGACCTACAAATTTCGACTCTGTTCATGGAACGTCGTCGGCGGCGAATAGAGTTAAGAGAAGAGATATATGTCGAGCAGTTATAGTGAGGACAAAGGCACCGTTTAGGAGACCAGATGGGTCAGTAGTTCGTTTCGATGATAATGCTTGTGTATTGATAAATAAAAATGGTGAGCCCTTGGGAACTAGAATCAATTCTGTTGTTGCTAAAGAGTTGAGAAATTTGAATTATAACAAGATTGTCTCTTTGGCTCCAAAGACATTTTGAAAAGGGAGATGATCACAGAGCGGAGTGGAGAGCAGTGGAGTGGAGAGCAGTGGAGTGGAGAGCAGTGGAGTGGAGAGCAGTGGAGTGGAGAGCAGTGGAGTGGAGAGCAGTTGAGAGCAGTTGAGAGCAGTTGAGAGCAGTTGAGAGCAGTGGAGAGCAGAGGAGGAAGTAGGAGAGCAGTATGTAAAATGACTTCCTTTCAATTTGTACATAAATAGATTAATCGACAAGTTAGTGAGTATATCCTTGAAATTCGGATCTCGGGCTGATATTCTTTCTCGAGTACCAATTAATAAAGTCTTTTAGAGCTGATCTGACTCTTCTATTATCCTTATTTTGCAATGCAACAGTGACGGTATCAATTAATCGGTCCATCTCCTTCTCATTGACATTGGGTAAATCTACTACAGCTGATCTTAACCAATTGATGGCCATTTCAACACTTGTCACAACAACGAGTATTTTCAAAATCAAATCATTAGCATCCTGTTGCACATCAGCATGAAATTTGAAAATTATGCCATTCAAAACAACTTTTAAAAGATCTCCACCATGGTTGTCCACAATAAGAAACTGCTTGATAGCTTGTTTCAATGGTTCTGTATCCTGTTGCTCAAATAACGAGATTGGCGGATGCTCTAATCCCCATGAAACCAAATCAATCAAAAAGTGAATACAGGAAATTATTGGATTGTATTCGTTAACAATGCTCAAGACGATTTGACAAGCTTTAAATATCGACGTTAAAAAGTCAAAATTAGGGATAAACTCAAATGGATAAAACATCAATAAATCATTCGTCATACGAAAGAAGTCCTCAATAACTTCAGAACAATTTTCAACTTCTCCTTGACTCTTTTGAGAAAACAACTGTTCAAAAAATAATTGAGCTTGTTGCATAGCAAATTCGTAAACTGCTAAAGTGATTTCGGGTGGTGAAAATTCGTCATCTCCAAACACTCTAATAACAACTCCAGTGACCCACAAATAACATCCAAAATGAGTTTGTTTAAATCCTTGATGTAAAATCTCGGCTATTTGAGGTAAAATGGAATTCAAGTATGAACTAAATGATAAAATGGCACTCTTGATTAATTTCATACACTTTTCGCTAACAATTAAGGAAGTGGCATCTTTTGTTAAAATGGTAGTTGTCAATGGCCATATCTTTTCAATAAACAAGGTAGCTACCGCGTATGTTGGTTTGTCAAACTCACTAGTTTTTAAAACATCAATGTATATACAAATAATCTCCAACTGATCCGCCATTTCTTTATTGCCAGCTTCCGAAACAGGCATAGATACAAGGTTTTGCAACAAATCCAATGTTGGCTGTAAAAACATTTCCAAAGTCTTGTAAAGATTCTCTTCGGGTACTTTTGCAACAACATGAGCTAATCCATCACTTAACTCATAATTCGAATCCAAATCGATTTGACCTCGTACTTGGTTATATAAAATATACAACTGCTCCAAGTAGTTCAAAAGCAACTCTGAGCAGTCTTGGCAAAAGTACATCAAGGCGTGCGAAGTAGCCATCATAATATCGTTGTTGTTGTTGGCAACTTCAAAACCGTGGGTGATATAGTTCAATTGTTGCTCTAGAAATTCCGGGTTCTTTGCTGTCCATTCAGTATATCTTCCCAAAACTAATGTAGCGGCATATCTGACCTTTGGGTGTTCTGGTAATCGCACCAAAAATGACATGATGGTGGGTAATATGGTTTTTTCCTTTGCTGGCACTTCCTTTGCCATGGTTCTCATTGAAAATAAGGGCGCTTCAAGATATTGCCAGTGTCCCAGAGAGTTTGACAAAATGGATTTTATCTGCTCAAATGGAACTTGTAGAGCTCTAGATGCTCCAACAACAGCACAACAATCTTTTAAAACATATCCCATTTCGTACCTAAACTCTTTAAATTTATCTTCTTGCTCCTTGTCACCGTTGAATAAATCATTATCATTTTTTGCAATTGGGTATGTCAAATGTTTAATAATTATTGCAATTAGCCTTAGATAAACATCACTAAACTCCTCTCTAGATTCTTGAAATTTTGGAATAATTATTAATTGCTTTAATAGGTACCAAAATTGAAATGTATACTTGACGATATCCAAATCTTCTTCATAACTGGTACATTCCAATAATATTTCTACCAAAGGTTTAAAGTGCTTGGGATTCTTGGCAATCAAGGTATGCCACGATTCCCCACACTCGACGTATAATCTGGTCAATCCTTCTATTGTTTCCAAGTCCTCCAATTTGTCAGGACTTTGATGCATGAATTTATTCAATTTCAAAATTTGTTGGTACAAGGTATCAATAATATGGTAGTTATCAATATCTCTAGTTTCTCTAATTATTGTTGCCAAACATTCGATAGCTTTATCAAACGTTGAGTCTTGAGACAAGCTTTGGAAAATCAATGCAGTTAATGAATCGATATGCAATATCTGTTCAATTGGACACTCTGTTATCCAGCTATTCAAACAGTCCAATATAGCGGAATTTAAATCTTGGTTATTGTTTGTATTGTTCTCGGTGAGATTTTTCAATATGAGTATTACCGATTCAACTTGATCGGTTACCAACTCTTTTGATCTTTTGTTATATTCCTCATCAGTCAAATGAGACTTTTTCACGTCGGATAGCTCCTCTGGTAAAATCTTTAAGAATTCCAATAATACAAGTGTATTTTGGTTAGACTCGGTCAAACTGGACACGATATCGTTCATGGCTGAAGTCCACGAGAGATACTGCAACGCTAGTTGCGATAATGCAATGGATAGTTGAATTCTTATCAACCTTTCACTCTTGCCATTATATAGCTTCAACAAATTCAATATGGAACTTTTCAATGCATCATAAGTTGACTCTTGTACTTGAGTAGATAAATCGTAAACAACTTTAGATCGTAAAGTTTGAGCTGCAAATAATTTCAATTGCAAATCACCCAATGACTTGTCATTAAGGATTTCATGAGTTAGTTTCCATGCCTCTTGCGATTTCTGAAATTGTTCAAGAAAATGCGTGGCTCTGGTCTTGTCATCGCGTGATCCATTGGAATACATCGTTGTTAACGCATTTTTGAGCTCTGGAAAAGTTACTTGAAAAGACATTAACCGCTAATAGCAATATTTTATAACACCTCTTTCCCTCTAACAAACAACAGCTATGGGATATATCACTGGTTTATTGGTTTATTGGTTACCTTTACAAGAGTAATGACTTTAGCTAATGCTTTTTTTTTTTTCATGGAAATGGACACGACTGGTCGACACGGCGGACATCAAGCATCGACCGCCGTCACGACCAATCTAATCCAATTTCGGTCGACAAAATTTATTTGGGGCGAGCCAAACCTCTTTTGGCATTATTATCAACATGGCAAGCGACACTATCGAGCAGAGCGAGATAGTGGAGAGAGACTAGATGAGTGAAACGAGTCTAGTCGATAGTAAATAGATCAACACTAGCTGCCACCGACACTAGCTGCTAGTAAGTATACACTAGCTGCCACCGACACTAGCTGCCAGTACATATGCACTAGCTGCCACCGACACTAGTGCCGATAGTGTCACTAGTCAATAGTGTCACTAGTCAATGGTGCTCCACTATCTCGCTTCGCTCGATAGTGTCGATAGTGTCGATAGTGTCACTAGTCAATGGTGCTCCACTATCTCGCTTCGCTCGATAGTGTCGATAGTGTCGATAGTGTCGGCTGCCAGTACGTATACACTGACATATATTACATATATATAGAAGTTAAAGTTATTAAATAGAGTCATTTACCAGTTAGTTATGTCTACCTTATCCTGAAAATATCAACATTGTTATATTTTTATCAGTAAAGGCAACCCATGAACCCATCTCTGTTGGAGTATGCATGGGTACCAAACCTACAACTACTATTGAAGCAATTAAACCTATAAGTGCTGCTCCACTAGCAAGCAAAACGAGCTAGTGTCAAACCCGTCGGTGCTGCTCCACTAGCGAGGAAAACGAGCTAGTGTCGATAGTGTTGTTACAAGCTATTCAGTGCAGTTCCACTAGCTCGCTTTGCTCACTAGTGTGAAATCTGTCAGTGCCGTTCCACTAGCTCGCTTTGCTCACTAGTGTGAAATCTGTCAGTGCCGTTCCACTAGCTCGCTTTGCTCACTAGTGTGAAATCTGTCAGTGCCGTTCCACTAGCTCGCTTTGCTCACTAGTGTGAAATCTGTCAGTGCCGTTCCACTAGCTCGCTTTGCTCGCTAGTGGAACAGAAAAAAAAGTTTTTCACTATAGAGTTGAGATGTTTTGTATATCTAGAATTTTTCATTTATAGTTGAGTTGGGCGTAACTCTTTTCTTGGTGTTTAAGCGCTAGGTAAATTTTTGTGAGTAAGATGTCGAATGCTGCTGGAGCTAATGGCGGTTTAGAAAAAAGACCTGTAGTTATCTCTGGACCTTCAGGGACTGGAAAATCTACCCTTTTGAAAAAACTATTTAATGAGTATCCTCAAGAGTTTGGATTTTCCATATCCAATACTACGAGACAGCCACGAGTTGGTGAAGTTGACGGTAAGGATTACCATTTCACCACGGTTGAACAATTCAAAAAACTTATCGAAGAAGGTAAGTTTATTGAATGGGCTCAATTTTCTGGAAATTATTATGGAACTAGTATAAAAGCTGTTGAAGATGTGCTCAAACAGGGCAAAATATGCATTTTGGACATTGATATGCAAGGTGTCAAGGCAGTTAAACAAACAAAATTAAATGCAAGGTATTTATTTATAAGTCCGCCCTCAATCGAAATACTACGTAGCCGATTAGATGGAAGAGGCACTGAAACCGAAGACAGTTTGGCAAAGAGAATTGCTGCTGCTGCTAGCGAAATGGAATATGCCAATAGCGGAGCTCATGATAAAATTATTGTCAATGATGATTTGGAGAGTGCGTATAATGAGATGAAGCAGTTTATATTGCAAGAATAAAGAAATTAATAAGCGACACTATCGAGCGACACTATCGAGCGACACTATCGAGCGACACTATCGAGCGGAGCGAGATAGTGGAGCAACACTCAGTAGCTTGTTACAACACTCAACACTCAGCACTCAGTAGCTTGTTACAACACTCAACACTCAGCACTCAGTAGCTTGTTACAACACTCAACACTCAGCACTCAGTAGCTTGTTACAACACTCAACACTCAGCACTCAGTAGCTTGTTACAACACTCAACACTCAGTAGCTTGTAACAACACTCAACACTGAGTAGCTTGTTACAACACTATCTCGCTCTGCTCGATAGTGTTGCTTTCGATAGTCGTTTTTTAATAGCTCCATTTTCCAAGCGAGCAAATTATCATCGCTTTAATTCTATGCATAGTTAAAGATCAACTAACAAAATATATAAATTAAATCTTAAACGCTTTCTAATATTAAGCTTCACTCACCAGTTACAAACAAGTAAGAGCTCGTGTTTCAAGCTTTATCTCTTAACTTTCCAAGTATTGTCCTATACTCGTTTCACTACAAAAAAATGAGCATGAATCTCCCTTCCTCGCTCTCATTTGGCGAAGAGTATGTTATTAAAGGCAATGTATACAAGTCAGTAAACCACTAACGATTCTTATCAAGAGAGCCTGATCTTTTGCAAAAGATGTGGCAAAAGTCGAAACAGCAACCACTCGTACCTATTGGCTCCATACTTACCGCAGGTGCAGTGGTAATGGCTGCTCGATCAATGAAGAGAGGTGAGAAATTAAAGACTCAAAAATACTTTAGATATAGGATTGCGTTTCAATTAGCAACGTTAGTAGCACTCGTAGTCGGTGGTATGACCTTAGGGTCATCCCATTTGGAAAAGAAAAAGACCCGCGAGGAAAAACTAAAGGAAAAGGCCAAGGTTCGTGAAAAGTTATGGGTCGAAGAATTGGAAAGAAGAGATGCTATTATCCAAGCAAGAAAACAGAGGTTGGAAGAATCCAGAAAAGAGTTGAGAGAATTGGCAAAGCAAGGCTTTGACAATGAAGGTGAAAAATCGAAAGCTATTGAAAATAAGGCTTCTCCCGAGGAAAAGTAATGGCCCACATCAGCAAGCAACTCCTTTAGTTAACAACTTTTTTGCTTGAAAACTCTTTTGCTTGACAATTCTTTTGCCTGAAAACTCTTTTGATTGACAATTCTTTTAGCTTTTATTTATGTATATAGCAGAAATACGATAACGACGACATTTTCTAGTTTTATTCAAACTGTTGATATTTTCCTTTATTTTTACATTGCTTCTAAATCAATGCCTAGGCCAATAGGTCCATATGTGCCACCCACACCGTTGTCCACTCTCTATTCAATGTTTTATCTTGTAGAAATCCTTTCCCGAATACCTTTCACGCTCAGCACTTGAAAGCATAGGAAAAGAACTAATTCTCTTCTTTTCATCATTTAAAGATTTATCAAGATGCTGAGAAAACATCCCTAATCTTTCCGACGCAGACATTATAACCAATGAAGCCCAAAAAAAGAGTCCAGAGCAAAAGAGAAGAAGAAGAAGAAGAAGAAGAAGAAGAAGAAGAAGAAGTAGAGTAATATCAATTTGTAGTTATTTTAGCATCTTCTTTGAAGAGGGATCTTCTCTAGGTAAATGAAAAATTACGGCATCTCTCGTGATCTATAACTAAATTGTTTTTTGTTTTTTTTCCTTCACGACGAAACTAAAAATGATGCTTTAGAACTGATGATTGGTTAAGAGGAGTTTTCTTGTAGAATTCATATATTGTAAAGAGTGTCAAAAAAGTGTTTAAAGTGTCGAATTAGTAATCTTATCTTTTCTCTCAAGTGTTTTAAGTAATGACGTTAATCGGCGTTGCTTAGATTGTATAATTTGATATAGTCATCATTCAAGTCTTTCATCATTTCAACTACTCCATGGTTGCCAATTAATTCATTCTTGTCTCTATGGGACTCTTTAACTGGACTAGAACCAAACCCACCACTATGTCCTGGTAATTTGCTCTCGTTATATAACGCTTTAATAGAACTCTCCAATCTTAAGGATCCTTCCCATGAGACTAAGTCACTTAGACATAATAGCAAATAAGGTGAAAAATCACAATACCATCGATGGTTCCAAACTAGTAATTTGACTATACTTTCTAAAATCTTTTCATTTAACCGACTCATCATCTTGGAATAATTTTGTACAAAATTGCCACTCGCCAGCAGTTGCTGCAACAGCTGCTGCAGCTGCAGTGGTTGTTGTTGTTGTTGTTGTTGTTGTTGTTGTTGTTGAGTGTTTCTCGTTAATAGCTTATTCCGTTCTTTCAAATAATACTTTAACATCTCATTCTGTGATTTTGCAGAAAATCTTCCACTCAATGCATTAGCAAAAGCAACTGACCCTTCCTTGTAGTGCTTCAATCTGTATGCAATAGAACCAAGAATCTCCCATTCTAAAGTAGTCTTTTTATACTCCATTTGTTGAGCCTGGAAATGTAAAGATTCTGCTTGCCACATAGTATAAACTCTCAAATCTTCATATAATAACATGAACAAATTATCTAACCATCTTTCACATAACCGTTTCTTTCGAAATTCATCTTCGTAGTTGAAGGACTCCTGTGAACTGGTGTCACCCTTGTTGTCAGAAATGGGGGCAGCATCAGTAGCAGTAGCAGCATCAGTAGCAGTAGCAGCATCAGTAGCAGTAGCAGCATCAGTAGCAGTAGCAGCATCAGTAGCAGTAGCAGCATCAGTAGCAGTAGCAGCATCAGTAGCAGTAGCAGCATCAGTAGCAGCATCATTAGCAGTAGCAGCATCAGTAGCAGTAGCAGCATCAGCAGCATCCACTACTGAATCATCTGGAATGGAACCACCACTACCATCAGTTACTTCTCTTGGAGATTTCACAGCAGTCGTTGAATCAACATCGCTCTCAGTAGTCGTAGTAGTAGCAGCAGCAGCAGCATTAGTATCTGTAGAAACATTATTCATACTAACTGTAGATTGTGTGAAATTCTTACGTAAATGACCGTTTGCACTTGCATTTGAACTCTTTTTATCCTTTCGGTACTCCTCTTCCATAACAAATACTTTTGCACGGTACTTCAACAATAACTCCCAACCTGTTTTGGCAACTATTTCAGTCAACAAATCATAAGCTTTGGCATAAGTGGATTTGAGATTTGCTGCTGGCAAATTTGCCAATTGGGGATCTAAATTCTTGTGCTCATAACTTATATCATTACTTTGCAAATTAGAAACTTCATCCATAGTGACATCCAATGGTGATGGCAAATGCAAATCCTCGTGTGATCTTATTGGCACCACTCTTTTCAATTGATACTTTTCCTTATGTGAATTCATTGGACACGAGTTCAATGTCAATAAAGCATTTTCATAGTTTCCTAATTTCGTATAACATGCAACCAATACAGACCAGGTCAAAAAGTCCGATGGCGATGACTTAACTGCTTGTTTGGCCAATTCAAGTGCCAACTCTGGTTTTTTCTTCTCCAAGCAATATTGAGCTTGCAAAACTAATGTGTTTGAGTCTCGTTTATTTTCTTGAATTCCCTTATACATGGTCTTTACCGCTTCAATCTCATCTTGTTTCAATAATTGAATCTTGGCAATGATTGATAATACACTGGGTTCGATTTTGTATAATCGATTCATAATCTCCAATCCTTGGTCGTAACTTTGAGTCAACTGTATAACCTTAATAAACCCATCTACAAGATAGTTGTTGATCAAAGTAGGCTGAGGTATATCAACGTTGCACCCCAACTTTGTGCCTTGAAAGAACAACTCTTCAAATGCATTTAAAAAATTATTTAATAATTCCTTTGAAGCGGTTCCATTATTGAATGGATTAACCTTTCTAATTTCAACAACACCACCGACTTTGTTGACATCATCGCCATCTTCACTTTCCAACACACAACGTATAATCGATGTACAAAAAGTTTCCATCCAAAATTTCTCCAATTGTTCCTCATTGACCTTGTTCTGGATCATTTTCCCGTCTTGATTCAATATCTGAATCTCAAATTTGCCCGGTATATGAACGGTTACTCTCATATCAACTTTACTAAAAGCATTAAAGGTGCAATAGGTCAACTGAGGTACTTTCCAGTGCTTTTTTTCACCAAACCAATACTGCAGTTTCGAAGTCATCAAATTAGCCAAACTTTGCAAATGAGCAGCAATCAGCGCTATGGATGAGGTATCAACCCCTGTAAAGTACAAAAATGTACCAATTTCTCCATGTTCTCTTTTAGAGTTTATCGAATGCTTATAAATGTTACATACATCTGGTGGTCCCAATTCAACAAATTGTTGTAAGCGAGCAGTACGCTCTACTAAACAAGCACCAGGGTACTCCTCCTTCACCTCAGGAATCAATCCTAGCGTCGTAGGGAGCATCTTCCAATAAATTGAAAATAGCAAACACGATACCTTATTAAGTTATTCGTTATTAATACAAGTGGAAAAAAAAAAAAAAAGAATGAAAAGAAATTGAAGTTGAAATTTTTCAATGCGTTTTCAATTTTATGTTGAATTTTTTAAAGAGCTCGTTTAACTGGGGAGGCATAGTAACCAGGGCGACACTATCGAGTGACACTATCGAGCGACACTATCGAGCGACACTATCGAGCGACACTATCGAGCGACACTATCGAGCGACACTATCGAGCGACACTATCGAGCGACACTATCGAGCGACACTATCGAGCGGAGCGAGATAGTGGAGCAGTATTTAATAGCATCCCTATCGAGAGCAATACAGTGGAGCACACTGACTGTCACCGATACTAGCTGTCACCAACACTATCTCACTCTGTCACCAACACTATCTCACTCTGTCACCAACACTATCTCACTCTGCCACCAACACTATCTCACTCCGCCACCAACACTATCTCACTCTGCCACCAACACTATACCACTCTGCCGCCAACACTATCTCACTCTGCCACTAACACTATCTCACTCTGCCACTAACACTATCTCACTCTGCCACTAACACTATCTCACTCTGCCACTAACACTAAGAGATGAGAATTATCGAGCGACGCTATCGACCGACACTATCGACCGGAGCGAGATAGTGGAGCAGCATTTAATAGCATCCCTATCGAGAGCGAGATAGTGGAGCACACTGACTTTCACCGACACTAGCTGCCACCAACACTATCTCACTCTGCCACCAACACTATCTACTCTGCCGCCAACACTACCTCGCTCTGCTCGATGATACTATCACGCTCTGCCACCAACACTACCTCGCTCTGCTCGATGATACTATCACGCTCTGCCACTAACACTACCTCGCTCTGCTCGATGATACTATCACGCTCTGCCACCAACACTACCTCGCTCTGCTCGATGATACTATCACGCTCTGCCACTAACACTACCTCGCTCTGCTCGATGATACTATCACGCTCTGCCACCAACACTACCTCGCTCTGCTCGATGATACTATCACGCTCTGCCACTAACACTACCTCGCTCTGCTCGATGATACTATCACGCTCTGCCACCAACACTACCTCGCTCTGCTCGATGATACTATCACGCTCTGCCACTAACACTACCTCGCTCTGCTCGATGATACTATCACGCTCTGCCACCAACACTACCTCGCTCTGCTCGATGATACTATCTCGCTCCGCTCGATAGTGTCGTCGATAGTGTCGTCGATAGTGTCGTTTTAATCTTCTTCTTTTGCTGTCCACTATCTTCCTTTAAACTTTCTTCAGGCTCATCATATATACTACTCCAGTTCTTTGCCGTTAAACAATACTTTTCTGGAGGTAAATTTAACCCCCATTTAGGTATAACTGGAGGTAAAGGTTTTGAGTTTCTTT
Source organism: Lodderomyces oxycetoniae (assembly GCF_023343755.2). Classification (NCBI taxonomy): domain Eukaryota; kingdom Fungi; phylum Ascomycota; class Pichiomycetes; order Serinales; family Debaryomycetaceae; genus Lodderomyces; species Lodderomyces oxycetoniae. The sequence goes on along the minus strand of NW_026055470.1, from coordinate 116,736 downwards.
CTTGAGCCAACTCCAACATCAATTCCTTTGGAGGAACAGGTTTGAACTGATAATTGCTTCTAGCAGTAATCGCTAATCGGATATCATCTGTATTTACTGTTGCGTTTGTCGCTGAAGGATTAACCCCTGGTGGTTTGGCATGATCATTATATATAAGAGCATCTTTCAAAATCAGTTTGGTATATCTATGAGCAAAATCCATTAGCTGGAGCGGAACATGGTCTTGATAATTCTGTATACCTTGAGTTGCAAAGATGAGATGAAGTAATCGCACATCTCTTGGAACTATAGCCTCTTTCTTTTCTATTTGTGTTGTTGCATTACTAGCCGACACTGCGGCATTTGAGTGCGTTCCAGCAAATGTACCATTGTTACCCGATATCGTCGTCGGTTTAACAGGAGTAGAAGCTGCACCAGCACCAGCATTAGCTCCAAGTCCGCTCATTGTCTATGATGAATATCTCAAAGCAATTTCTTACGGGTTAACTTTTTTTTTTTTTTTTTTGTTTTTTTGTTTTATTGCAAAACGGGCCTTCATTTTCATAGTAGATGGGATTGATATGTCAAGAGAAGAGGAATTGAAGAAGGAAGTTACGGTACAGCCGAACTCGCTAGTAATTGAGCGTCCCAAAAACGGGGAGGAGAAAACGGACTCTTTTTCTTGTTCATATCGGTTAATTGAGCCATTTTCATATTTATCGCACGATGGTAATCAGAATAGAGCCCTCTTAATTTTAAATCAAGAAATTGATCTTGATTTGATACCTTTATGGGAACTATCCAGTATTGTTGTTTGTGCAGACGGTGCTGCGAATCGGCTTTATGAATACTTTGCAAACAAACCCAACTTGACCAAGGATACATGCGCTCAATTGCAAAGCAAATATATACCAAACTACATTGTAGGGGACTTTGATTCGATCGATAAGGAAATAGCCCAATTTTACAAATCTCAGGGAGCTCATTTAATCGAGCAAAGCAGCGAGTATATTAATGATTTTTCCAAAGCAATACTTTGTATTCAATTGCATTTTCAATTTCTTGCCAATGGCGAGGCATGGCCTGATAATATTGAAGTTGAAAATGGATTATCACAAATTTGGGAAACGAAATTTTCCAATTTGAGTAGTATTCCCATAAAGGTCAATACACTTTCAGCTATAGGAGGAAGATTTGACCAAACAATACAATCCATTAATCAACTATACATTTTACATCAAACAGCAAAGAATTTAGAAATTTTCTTTCATACACATAACGATATTATATTCTTACTATACAAGGGGGTCAATTACGTGGCATACCCATCAAAGACCACATTTAGTCGAATGGGGGACAAAATCCCACCAACGTGTGGATTATTACCATTAAGTAATAAACCAATTATTCTTTCTAGTCATGGTTTGAAATATGATGTGAAACATTGGAAAACGCAAATGATGGGATATGTAAGTTCGTCAAACCGGATCGTTGGAGAAACAGGATTCATCGTTGAATGTTCCGATGACATTGTAATGAATATAGAAGTAGACTTTTAGAAATCTAACATATTGTGGAAAATGTACCCCCTGCCCTTCCCCCTCTTCCTGTAACTCGGTAGTGACACTGATGACGCTGATGACGCTGATGATGATGATGATGATGATGATGATCTACCATATCTGTCCACATATGGTAGCTCGTCCAATAAATCATTGCAGATTTTTCACAATTTTTTTTTTTGTTCACTAAGAATACACATTTACTCTTTATGGCATTGTATTCACCCTTTATGGCCATAACCCTTTGAGATACTGCTTGGTGGGTAGAGTTATGATGATTAAAAGTATTTTGACATATTCCAATAGGGGAATCAGTACAAGTCTAAGAGCTATTACACGCAACGCATCATCCCATATACCTCATAACTTTAGCACATCCTATATACCTCATAACTTTAGCACATCCTATATACCTCATAACTTTAGCACATCCTATATACCTCATAACTTTAGCACATCCTATATACCTCATAACTTTAGCACATCCTATGTACCTCATATAAACTTTAGCAGGATATCGCGACCACCATCAATGTTTCTTATAAAACCTTCTTCCATAATGTTGCCTTCAGTTGAAAGGTCAAGGCTGTTTACTTTTGATCTCGTAAAGAATTGCGATATTGAGGAAACCAGCGAGATACAGGCCGATTCGGTTTTGCGTAAAAGGAGATTGAAAATGAAGAAACACAAACATAAGAAAAGAAGAAAAGCTCAAAGGGCATTGAGAAGGAGATTAGGTAAATAAGCACACTGAACGACACTATCTCGCTCTGCTCGATAATGTATTCATTTGTGGTAAACTTTTTGACTTTGTTATGGTCATATACTGTATATAATATTTTGATTTCTCCATAGTTTATTCAAAATTTTCTTTGTCAATGCAATTGAAACTTTTCCTGAAGGGTTATTTGTACTCTTTTATGGGGTTCTCTTACTATCGAGTGGTGCACACTGACTGTCACTGACTGTCACTGACTGTCACTGACATGGGGTTTTTAATGGGCTCTCTTATTATCTCGCTTTGCTCCCTAGTGGAGCAGCACTGATTGTCACTGACATGGGCTCTTCAATGGGCTCTTCAATGGGCTCTCTTGTCCTTTGCACCCAGGAGTAACGACTCCTTACAAAACCAGTGGTTAATTTTATTTCCTTTTTTTTTCAAATTTTTCAATTCTCTTTTCCGCCATTACAGGGGGGGACTACTTTTATAGAGTTACAATGTCAACTATTACATTCGTCACGGGGAATGCAAATAAATTGAAGGAAGTGTTGGCGATTTTATCGACTTGCTCTGAATCTGATGAAAATGGCAAGAATCTCAATAACAAGGTAGGTAAATTCACGATAGTTAATAAATCCATTGATCTCGATGAAATACAAGGAACAATAGAACAAGTGACGATAAATAAAGCACAAACAGCGGCAAAGGCCATAGACGGACCCGTGCTAGTTGAGGATACGTGTTTGACATTCGATGCATATAATCAAACCCTCCCTGGCCCTTATGTAAAATGGTTTGTTCAAGCTATAGGATTGGATGGGTTGGTTAAAATGTTACTCGGATATGAGGATAAACGAGCAAGTGCTATATGTACGTTTGGATATTGTGAAGGACCGGGGAAAGAAGTGGTGATTTTCCAAGGAATAACTCGTGGTCAAATTGTAGATAGCAGAGGTCCAACTAATTTTGGTTGGGATTCAATTTTCCAGCCTCAAGGATTTAATGAGACTTATGCTGAAATGGAGAAAAAGGTAAAGAACTCAATAAGTCATAGATACAAAGCCTTGGATAAAGTAAGAGACTACTTACTATCCCTTTAAAAAGACAATTGTCTAGATATTTTCTCTTTGAATAGACAATTGCTGATTATCTCGTTAAACAGTAATTGCCGATTCTCTTTAAACAAATAATTACCTATAATCAAATGACATGCTCTATACCTCATCGCTAGAAAATGAAGAAAACTAAAAAAGAACAGGGTACTTGAGGAGATGTTAATATCTCTCGTCAACAATTGTCAACAATATTTAACTCTCATTTATGAAAACATCTCCTTAATCCTGGTTAGAATCCCCAGCAGCTTCTTCTTGTGGTGCTTATCACCTCTTGAGCTCACAGTGTACAAATTAACCGCCTGATCCAGATCCGAGGCCAGTCCTTGCGAAACGCGGCTTTTGGATTTCAGAATAACGTTACCAAATCCACCACGTCCTACACTAAAGCTTCTATTGGAATTCATGGCTTGTAATTCAGGAGACCGCTCATTTAACTCTTCACCATCGACATCTTGTAATTTTCTAGTCAACTGTGGATCGGTATTCTCAACCATATTGCCAAACCCACCACGACCAGTCGAAATTTTTGATGTGGTTAAATGTGGTGTATTTGAGCCTTGCGGTATCAATTTCGGAGATAATTGTTCAGAATCCGTTGAACGAATGTTTCCTGCACCACCACGGCCAGTAGAATAGTAAATTTTCTTGCCATTATTACTTGTTGTCTTTTTCAAACTACTGTCATTACCATTACCCGGTTCAAGTGGCACCGGTGACTTGTGAACTGAAAGTTGGGGCGATAAAACATTATTTTCTGAGGTCTTTTGATGATGATGGTGTATATTCCCGGCACCTCCTCTTCCCGTTGAAAACGTCATAATAAATAAAACACTAACAGTAGTTAAACTAGCAAACACTCCACTACACTCTGAATACTATCTACACGCCTAATATATCCTTATCCTACTAAATCTTTGCTTCTCATATGATAAAGAAGAGGAAAAAAAGGCCCATACTTTTTTATAGGTGGGGGCGCGGCATTGCTGATCTTTGAACAAATGGCTTTATGTATGTTGTGCTACCACGTATAAATTCATCTTTATCTCCTGTAATATGGTGTGTATGCGGGGGGGGGGGGAGAGACAAGACGTAGGATAGAAGAAAGGGCCATAAATCTAATTTTGACCAACTTTGATACAACAACTAGCTTGTTACAGCACCATCGAGCAGAGCGAGATAGTGTCTAGTAGCTTGTTACAATATCTCGCTCTGCTCGATAGTGTCTAGTAGCTTGTTGCAATATCTCGCTCTGCTTGATAGTGTCTAGTAGCTTGTTACAATATCTCGCTCTGCTCGATAGTGTCTAGTAGCTTGTTGCAATATCTCGCTCTGCTCGATAGTGCAAGTCTGGGATGACCCACATTTTTTGGTATGGTGTATTACCGATATAGGTTTAATACTTCTATCTTTTTTTTTTATTACTATTATTCTAAACACTACAATTTTATTGATCTCATGAGAGACTAAAATTTATTAGATCCAAACTTCTCTCATCATCATCATCTTCTTCTTCTTCTTCTTCTTCTTCTTCTTCTTCTTCGCCACCGCTTTGTTCGTCATCTCCGTCGTTTGAGCTTTCACATTCCTCTTCAGATTCGATTTTAGGAATTTTTTCTTGTTTAGATCCATTTTCCAAACTGGAAACGGATTTGACATTAATTTCTTCAGAATTGTACTTTCTACTTGACATATCCACTTGTTGTGCTGTTTTTAATTCCATACCAGCTACGTCTTCTAATTGCAAATCTTTTAATTGCAAATCTTCTAATTGCAAATCTTTTAATTGCACATCTTCTAATTGCACATCATCTAATGTATGTAAGAGGTCAGTGTGTTCCACTATCTCGCTCTGCTCAATAGTGTGCACATCTTCTAATTGCACTTTTTCAACTGTTTGGTTTTTATTTTTCAAATTGCGAGTTGCGAAAATATGATTTCCTCGACTCTTATATTGTAAGTAGTGATATTTTAATTGCAGTTGTTGAAACAGTTCTTTAGATGCACCAGTCATTACTTTTTCCTCGTTAGTGTGACTCTCGTTGTTATCAAAAGCTTTCTTTTCAGAAACTGAAACAACTTGTTCAGTTGAAAATTGCAATTTCTTCACTACACCATTTCCACCAGTACTGCTGTGGCGACTAATCATAAATCCGCTTGGTCGCTTTTCCTCTGGATCATTAACAATAAAATATAAAGCTCCTGTTAAATCATCAATTGCTTCCCCTTTGACATTCTTCAAGTCTCTTTGCTGCTGTTGCTGTTCATAATAACTAAAAAAGGCATGAAGGTCCTCTTGAATAATCTTTGCTTTTTCTTCTTCATCTTCGGCTTCTGATTTATTCTTATTTTTATTACTCATATAATGGTTATAATTTCTTCTTCTTAAAACATTTGCCCTGCTTAACCCAAAACTTTCACCACCACCATATACCACCCCTGGAGATGAGTCTTTAAATTCACCACCATATACCACCCCTGAAGAGGGGTCTTTAAATTCACCACCACTGCTTGTAGTAGTGGTGGTGGTGGTAGTGGTAGTGGTAGTGGTAGCTTGCTTACCCGGTTCAGTCGCTTTAGTATATACATATCCGTTATAATTATGTGAAAAACTATTCATAGTTAATCCACTTGGGCTACCATTTCCCATGATGGCTAAATTTTTTGCATCCATTTTTTGTCGATTTAAATTCTGTATATATTCAACAAGATTAATATTCAGTGACTTGGTATTGTCATGGGAGTAAAACAGGTACGTTCTTGATGGCTTTTTGATAAGTGGATTGGTTAGCATGGTTGTTGTGTTTGTCACGGGTAATACCGTAGGTGGTGCCGAAAGCGGTGTTGCGAGTTGAACTGCTGCAGTAGTTGCTGTTTGTTGTTGTTGATGGTAGTGCGGTTGCGGGTGCAAATGGGGATATGTTGTTGAATTAGCTATTGAAGTCACAGGATACTCATCTTTTTTACCAATCAGAGGAGTCTCACTACTCAAGCTTTGTTGGATAGACAGTGTTGTTGTTGTTATTGTTGTTGTTGTAGTTGTTGGTGGTGGTGGTGGTGGTAGTAGTGGCGGTAGCAGTGGCGTTGATTCCAATCGATCATCTTCCTCTAGCACCCCCAGTTTATTGAGTCTCTTCAGCAGCTTATAAAAATACTTTTGGAATTTTTGCTTTACAAGAATCCACTTTGATTCCTCATCATCATTGGTTTTTTTCAAACCATCCTCATTATCAAAGATGATCAAACTTGTTATATCATCTTTAGACTCGCTTGTCCCGATATCCTTTACCTGTTTATCATCAAATTCATCACCAGTCAACTCGATCGAGGCATGTGCACTAACTGAGGATGATACAACATTATCAACACCTGAATCAACTACACAAACCAACTTTTTCTCACTTGTTGCCTGATCATGATGATGATGGTGGTGGTGGTGGAAAATATCGGTAGGATTGGTTGCAGTGGCTGCAGCAGTAGCAGTAGCAGTAGCAGAAAAGGTAGCAGTAGCAGCAGTGGTGGTTAGTATTGTTGTGGTTGCAGCTGTACTTGTAGAAGATGTGCTTGTGGTTGTCAAAATCAAAGGTATAGTATTGGCAATAAAACTAGGTGTGAATTTCGATTCAAATGTTTTGGCTGAAGCTGATCTTTTTAACGAAGGAGAAGATGAGATAGATGATAATGATGCCAATACGTCATTTGGTTGCTTTTCCTCAAGTAGCTTAACACGGCTTGGTTGATAAGTTGATTCTTCTGAGATAACTTTTGTATGGTTATTGAGATTTCCAATTTTCGTGTCTTTTCGAAGAGAACTTGAATTAGTTGATGGCAATGCGGCACCTTCCTTTTTAAATACTTGCTCTTTGTTGATGTCCTCATCATGAAGCAGTTTCTCGTCCTCTTCCTTGACAACCCCATTTAGAATCATACTTTTTAATCGTCTGTTTCTAACTCTCTGTCCACTCGGTCTGTTTCTTGTAACCAGTTTCAACTTTCTCAGCAAGATTCTTGACGACCCCAACTGCTGCAGCAGCAGCAGTTGTCTTGTCTTGTAATTCAACAAAGTGCCCCGTTTAGAGAATTTCAATTTTTCAATTTTCACAAAACTCCCGTCCTCGTCCCTGACAACTTTTGGTAATTTAAACCGTTTAAAAGAAGATCCTGAAGAGTGAGATGGTGATAAGCATTTCAACAGTGATTTTGAAACAAACGAGTTGGCACAGGACATAGATGACGAAGATGAAGAAGGACCACTTCTTGCATCTTCCAAATCTGCATTAGAAGAGTTGACAGGTGTAGGGTTATTCAGTGGGATATAACAAATTGATGGAATTTCTCGATCTTCAAATTTTCCTGCGTCATTATTGTCACCACCAACTTGATTGAAAAAGGTCAGATTGGTACTGTATTGATTTTCCAAATATGGATTACTGTTATAATTGCGAGTCTGATGTTGCTTTACCTTAGATTCTTTCGTTAATTTATGAAGTAGTTTTTTCACTCCTGGCATAATTTTTTGGCTACTGGTGGGATGGGTGGATAAAGAGAAACAAATTAAAATTGGAAAAAGAAGAATTGAAAAGAGAGGAGAAGGACCATCGCAATATAGATTGCAAGATTGAAAATGCAGAGGAGGAATGAGCAAGAGGGGGGGAGGAGGGGGTGAAATAAAGGGGGCAAACAAAAGGATAGAGTTTGGGGTAAGTTGTTTCAACTCCATATCTTGTGTTTAAACCCTCCTTCTATATTTTTGATATGCTCATGATGATTTTCTAGAATTGGGTGCAAAAAAAAATAGAAATAAAAACAAAAAAACCTGAAAATTTGGAACATATCGATAGTGGTAGCGCTATAGGGTAAGAGATAAGAGTTGGGGTGTAGGAGGAGAACAAGAATAAGAGTAAGAGCTGGAAATCTAGTCTTGAGACAACGTAGATAGGAGGAGATAGTCATTGTCCCCCCCTATCAAGGTACTATGGTCGTTTAGTTTAGGTTCGATGCACAAGTTTCACATCTAGTTGTGAATATAGAGATTGGCTGAATTGATAAAACCTATCGAGAGGAATAACAACAGTCAAACTTTCTATCTTTGAAAAGAGCCTCAAATATGTGATTTAAAATGCCAGGGGATGTGATTTGAAATGCTAGGGGATGTGATTTGAAATGCTAGGGAATGGATTTGAAATGCCAGGGGATGTGATTTGAAATGCCAGGGGATGTGATTTGAAATGCTAGGGAATGGATTTGAAATGCTAGGGGATGTGATTTGAAATGCTAGGGGATGTGATTTGAAATGCTAGTGGATGTGATTTGAAATGCTAGGGAATGTGATTTTTACTGATATCTCACACTCTCCCCCTCCCCAAAGCGAACAACATTTTGCCTTGAGGTGAAGAGGACTATTTTTTATTGATTAGTATAGTCATTGCTACTCATATATATATATATGTGTGTGGAATAAATAATACAATACGGCAGAACAATTGTACTATTTTCTGCCACTCCCCACCCATCCCTTTCGAAAACGGCAATGACAGATCAACAGGGTCCGTCTGTCTTCTCATTGTCTCTTATAACTCATTCTGTCACCTATAGTTCTTCTAGAAACTCCTTTTCCATTTACTCTTTTATTCTTATTCCCAAGGCTTTTCTTTTTCTATACTATTTCACATAAACGCCACATTGTTTCTTCTCTACACCCGCTAAGATTGAGGGTAGTGTAATTCGCCACAGAAAATGGCATTTCTAGCGTGTACTGCCTCAGAACCAGCAATGTAAAGAATCTTTTTTTGTACGCTACGTGCTTTCTTTTTTTTCTTTTCGGGTAAATTGAACACTACCTGTCATATAGGAGTAGCATGAAATTTCGAGTTTTTGCACGACATGACTATATGATGAACTGAGATACATTTACAGTTCTATACACGGTAGATACGGAATTAAGGGGGAGAAAGAAAAGAAAATAGAAGCGGTGCCTTACCAAGGCGGTTTGTAAATATCGAGTAGAAACAAAAAAAACAACATTCTTTACCAATTGATGTGAGTTACATACAATATATTTAAGCGTTGTTCTCTGAGGGTCTAAAATACACCTTTTCTCAACTGCATTTTCCAAAATGGTAGAAAATCTGTCATTTTTAAGAAAGAGAGAGAAAAAATAAAAAGAACTTGTTATACAGCAAGAAGAAAATAGAACAATAAAATTAAGGTTAGGCACTAGTCACAGCTTATAGTTTGTACACTTCTTTTACTTCTTTTGTGGTTCCTGAAGAGAAACGAAAAAACAACAACAACAACAACAACATCAACTGTGTTTAAAAATCGTCTTTCGTGTGTGTGTGTTTGGAGGGGGGGAGGGGAGGCGGGAGAGCGGAAGTGGCACGTTTGAGTAATACATAATTGTTTATACAATTGGGATTTAACGAGCTGCAACTCGTCATCATCTGAGTAAACAATATTTTGTAAATCCTTGTATCACTTCATATTGTTATTGTAGGTTGTTCTTTTTTTAATTTTGAGTATGATACTCACAGTTTATCATTACATTAGAAGATCCTGTTATCTCAAACTGTAACCGTTATTTGGGGTAAAGTTGTCATTGAGGGGGTTGGAGCCTGTTGTTTGGGGTAGAGTTGTTACTTAGGGGGGGGGTCTAGCCCGCTATTCAAGTAAATGTCGTGCACGAATCTATTTTCAAACTTTGAAAGTATCTACACTACTCTTTGCAACTTTACACTACTAAGCGATTAATCTATTTTTTGTTCTTTTCTTTTTCTTTTTCTTTTCTTTTTTTTTTTGCAGTCTCATAGCATTCATTTAGGCTTTGACGATGAGTGGCTATAGGGTAGCAAATATAATCTCATTTAATAAAAGAACAGTTTATTGAAGGAGATGCTACAAATAACATATCGTTAAGGATTTATTACGAACATGTCAAATTAGTCGAAACAATTGAAAAAAATATATTATTTGGAAATTTGTGACGATATGTGACAAAATGAGATCTATAAAATATCCACACCCAATTAGATCTCAAAACCCGTGTGTGAAATGCGCGTTTTGTTTCCCTGTCAATAAATGTGAGAGACAAACCAAAAGATAATACATAAACAAAAAAAAAAAATGAATTTTACATATTTAAAAGGCTTTTAAGGTTAAAAAGCCTACTTTCACCCTCACCCCTGAAACTTTGGGGAAAGGTGACATAATGAGGGTATGGGTGGAAAGAGGAAAAGTGAAAGAAAGAAGAAACTAGGCGGAGTCCACCGATTTTAGTCAGTTACCTGCGATTTTTTTTTTCATCACTAAGTAAAGTCGTACGTTAATCCTCCATACCATATTAGCTAAAAGTATTATCTAATAAGGCGGCTAATTGTTCTTTTTTTTTTTAATAAAAAAACAACAACAACACTATAGTTTGGGATTATCTAACAATACATTCATCATTGACTCACAATATATTTAATTGCACATGGAGCAACTCCCGCGTGCAAAAACCAAAAAAAAAAAAAAAAAAAAAAAAAAAAAAAGAAAAGCGCATAGTTGAATATTTCATTTGAACTCAACTGTTGCTTTCTTTCCTCTACTGGAAGATAATTTATCCCGATTGGGACACACGACTGTATATAGACTAAGATTTACACAAATATAAACCCTACCGGCATATAAAATGATTCTAAATATAAAAACTTTCCGCGTATGCTATATTGGCAATAGCACCACCAGCAGCAGCACCAGTGGTAGTGGCAGTGGCAGCAATAGTGACAACAAAAAGGGCTTTTTTGCAAGAGCCAAACGGGGGGCTGATTGACACAAGACAATTTGGTAATCACATTGAGATGTAAGCGCCTCCCTTTTTTTTTTTTATACTTTGTGTGTAAAATATAAAATTTAACCAAATGCGGAAATGTTTGCTAAATATTTACTATCCAGCTAAGCCATATAGCATGTCATGGTGTGTGAGGCACATCAAGGCTATACGAAGCCATAGTGTGATCCTAGCCAAATTTTTAAGGCACTAAGGCATGATGAATATATTTGCATTGTTCCGTGTTCTGTGGGTTTTTTTTTTTTTTGGTGACGCAAAGAGTTCTTATTTCTTTTTTTTTTTTTTTTTTTTTTTCACCCATTTTTTCCGCAAGTTTCTTTTTAAGTTTGCGAGTAATATCAAGATAGCAAGAAATTGATTTAATTTATGTACAAAAGGTGAATTTTTGGGGGAGAGGGGTGTTGTTCAAACAAACTGAGCCATTTTGATGTCAGAAATGTATAAATACTATGCAAATTTTCATTAAAAATGTAAACTAAAGATTTCTTCTTTTTCTCTTTTTTATTCTTTTTTGTATTGCTGTATTTACACAACAACCACAGGAATTAGAAATATTATTTGTATTTTAGGAAAAAATGAAATTCACTACAGTCATTGCTTCATTAGCTTTAGTTGGTTCAATCCAAGCTAAATTCCACAACGACACCGGCGCTGCCGTAGCTGGAAGTGATAAGAAGAACTCCACAGGTGGTGCTGTTGCCGGTAGTGACAAGAAGAACGCTACTGGTGCTGGTAACTCATCAGGTGGTGCTTCTGGTAACGCAGGTGCCATTGCTAACGCTAACATCTATGGTGGTGCTGCTGTTGTTGCCGCTGCTATTGCTTTATTATACTAAGGATATAAAAATGACCCATCATTAATTTTTAAATCAATCTACATTAATTACAATTTACACATCTACACATTTTAAGTCATTATTAATTTGAAGAATTTTTTTTTCCATAGTTCAGATTAGGAGTTAATGTTATAAAAGAATATTTTCCTTTTTGTATTATAAAGTTATCTAACTAGAGCCATTTCTACAAGTTTATACTAGGGGCCAACTTATTATTAAATGCAGCATCACTATACACTCACTATCCAGATTTCACACTGTGAATCAATTTCCTTTTTTTATTAAAATTTTTTTTTTCAACAAGTTCATGCTTACCTAGGTTAAAAAGTTGAGAGCTGTGTTGAGTTCTGGCTCTATTAACTTAATATAATTTTTTTTTTTGAGTCGGGTATATTATATAGATTTTGTTTTTAAAAAGCTTTTTTTTTTCAGTGAATCTGGTTTTGATATGTTGTGAAGCATTTATTGTATATCACCCTTAGTCTTTTGCTTCTAGGCTCACCTCTATAGCCTCTCAACTGAATAATGGCCAATTGTTATTAATGTATTGCAAAGGTGGCGCGGAAGATCTGGCAAACTAATTAATATAAACAGAAAAATTGCATTACAAATTAAATCGGAAAAAAGAAAATAGATTTCCGTTTATGGTTATGCAAAAAATACTTTGCTTGATGACGAAATGCTAATGATGGTGAGAACATAATTGGCGTGCACTGTCTCAATTGATCAATTGAAGCAAGGCTGTTATATAGTCTCAATTGATCAATTACAACAAACTGTTATACAGTCTCAATTGATCAATTGAAGCAAGACTGTTTTGATAGGGGACCTTATTACTAAGCGGACTTTTTGTGTCAATAAAAATTTTTTTGTTCCACTAAGTGGCTTTACTCTTTATAAGGGGCCCAGTGTTGCTACAAAGTGTTAAGGCCAGGCAATAATATTAATAGAATCTATAGTAAGCACTTGATATCATATACAATTAATAAGCTAATATTGGCTTTCGTAGGTAACAAGCGACACTATCGAGCAGAGCGACACTATCGAGCAGAGCGACACTATCGAGCAGAGCGAGATAGTGTTGTAACAAGCTACTGAGTGTTGGTGGCAGCTAGTCAGTGTTGTAACAAGCTACTGAGTGTAGGTGGCAGCTAGTCAGTGTTGTAACAAGCTACTGAGTGTAGGTGGCAGCTAGTCAGTGTTGTAACAAGCTACTGAGTGTAGGTGGCAGCTAGTCAGTGTTGTAACAAGCTACTGAGTGTAGGTGGCAGCTAGTCAGTGTTGTAACAAGCTACTGAGTGTAGGTGGCAGCTAGTCAGTGTTGTAACAAGCTACTGAGTGTAGGTGGCAGCTAGTCAGTGTTGTAACAAGCTACTGAGTGTAGGTGGCAGCTAGTCAGTGTTGTAACAAGCTACTGAGTGTAGGTGGCAGCTAGTCAGTGTTGTAACAAGCTACTGAGTGTAGGTGGCAGCTAGTCAGTGTTGTAACAAGCTACTGAGTGTAGGTGGCAGCTAGTCAGTGTTGTAACAAGCTACTGAGTGTAGGTGGCAGCTAGTCAGTGTTGTAACAAGCTACTGAGTGTAGGTGGCAGCTAGTCAGTGTTGTAACAAGCTACTGAGTGTAGGTGGCAGCTAGTCAGTTTTGTTCCACTATCTCGCTCTGCTCGATAGTGTCGCTCGATAGTGTCGCTCGATAGTGTCGCTCGATACTGTCGCTCGATACTGTCGCTCGATACTGTCACTCTTTCTAGCCTTATTAATCTAAAATGGATGAACAAATAGTAGACTCAAATTCCTCTTCGGGATTGAAAATATCCATCAATTTTTTGCTAATTTCATTAATAGCATTGACATTACTATCATCGACTGGACCAGCAGTACAACCTCCTGCTTCATCAACTCTTTTCCTCTTCCCCTCTTTATTATGCTTTTTCATTAAAGTAACTGACCCTCTTTTAATTCGTTTAGCTGCGTCCATTTCAATATCACTCATAATCATTAAAATACCTTCATTCATACTATACTTGAAAATATTCATCTCATTGTTCTTTTGAATTAATAGCTCGTAGACTTTGTTGTACTGACATAGTAACGTATAATACTCATTGGTGAGAATACATCCATCTTGATGAGGTATTGAACTATTGTTGCCCTTGTAATTATTATAATCAAGTGTACTAATTGAAGGTCGATTCGACGATAACGATATTTGATATGATGCAGGAATTGGGATATTTCTAAACTGATCTAACTTCTGAAGAAGATTTCTCAATTTCTGGATAATAGACTCATGAAATTCATGGGGGGGGATTGGCTCAACCGAATTTGGTAAATCCGTTGTGACGTGCCCATTTCCAATACCAGCGCCATTTCGTAACCTGCTCAAAGATCTCTTCTCATACATCTTGCCATTAGAATATCCCAAAAAAGAAATTTGAAAGGAGGAACCAAAAAAAAAAAAAAAAGGAATAAAAAAAAGTCAACTGTGGACTATCCTTTCTATAGCCCTCCACCCCCACCCACACAGCTGTTTTCAAAAGACATCGGGCAATCGTTCAACAACGTAAGAATGCAGACCTACACTCAACAATGGTACTCCTGGAACTTTCCTAATCCTTCTCTTTAGATCTGCGTCATTGGTTGCAACAATATAACATTTATGTTGCATAACTCGATTTACTAAACAATCATCAGCATATGTTCCAGAATGAGAACAGCTTAGTCTTTGAATCCTAGGGTCCTTAGCTAGTTTCAAAGCTATTCTATATTTACTACCTAATTTCTCAAGTTCCGCCATAACACAATCTGTAATTATTGGTATACATTTGGCCATCAAACAGTCCATGAGTCCTCTTATTATATCGATTTTCTTTTGAATACTGAAATTGATGAAATTCGTGTCAATTAATACTTGGTAAGGGGGTCGTATAGCCTCGTTAAATTTGAAGAATAGTCCAGAAGACACTTGTGGAATATGTTTGGTCAACTCAAGGTCATCATCCTTTTTGGAAGAGAAGCTATTGATACTGGATTTCTGGTTCTGGTTCTGCTTCTTAGATAAACGTGGATCTTTTTGAGATAATGTACGCTTAACAGCAGCAAACTTTCTTGTCTTTTTGGCCTTTCCCATTACAATAAACCTGAAAATAACAGACTGAAATGTGATGAACTTGGAAGTGGGGTTTAAGCGTTCGTTTTGGGAATTTAACCTAACTATATCTATATCTATATATATGTAGGGTTCTTTTCATATATATATATATATATTTTTTTTTAACTGGAAAAAAATCAAGAGATGAGATGGTAGTGCATATGCTACCAAATGAATAATTATCTTCTTGCCATCTAGGCTTATTAGAGATCTCTACCAACAACCGACATATATAGATATGGCATTAATATATACTCTTTTAGTTACCGCGTTTGATCATGATCCAGCATCTTTCTGATATATCAATTGAGGTTCAAACGCCGTCTTGTCATTTTCATTTTTCTTCCAACTAATTATTCTTTTTTTTGTAAAGTCAACTTCAAACATCCTCAATTTCCTCACATACAGTTGATTTAATTTTGTAATTGCTGAATCACCAGCTACACTACTGTAGCATAACCATATACTTTTTTTCTCATTCTTGTCTACTTCTTCCGCCTCGTTTTCCTTTTTTGACATTTCTGACAAGATACAGGCGTCATTTTCGTGTTCATGACCAACTGAAACTACATGATAGCTACAATTCACGATATCATCATGATATTTTTCATTTGTTTTAGAATTCAATGGATGTCTCTCGTTATATGAACCTATGATTTTGAAAATCCCTGCTGGACGATATTGGGGCAATGGATGATGGAAGAACAAGAGTTTATAATCTAGGAAAAATTCCTTGTTGTTACAAAATCGATACAAATAATTGATTTGAGACTCATCAATGAATTGGTCTTCTGAATCTAGTACTGATAACGCAATACTTTGTTTATTCAATTCGTTAGTTATCTTGAAATTGTAGTTGGTGACCCCATGAAGACTATTCTCTATAGGCAAATAGTTTAAACAGTTGGGTAAAGTTGTTAAAAACTCCAAAATTGTTAATTTATCCTCTCGACTAAAACTCTCATCACCAAATGTGTATACAAATTTAGTACCCGTGGCAATTATGGGTTGCAAGCTTTTGAGTAAAATAGATTTGTAATCAGTAGATCGTTTGATGTCAAATAGATCTCCTGTAATAACAACAATCTCCGGTTTCTCAGCCTTGATACTTTGATCTATGAACTTTAAAGTTTTTAAATCAGAAGATTTACAATCAATTCCTTTGGAATTGCAGTTGCCCAAATCTTGTCCAAAATGTAAATCTGAAATTTGCATAATCTTATATTTCTCCAGTCGGGTTGCTATAACTTCCTTTTGTTGTTTGGTATTGTGTTTTTCATCATTAACCGAATTTTCTTGTTCAACTATATTATCTTGACTCATTAGTGATATTGATAATATCGTATGGATCAGATCATCATGTGTAAAATGTAGCGTTTTATGGTTTGCTCTCAAATCAATAAGATCATTGCTTCCAAACAATATATCAACTGATCTTAACACTTTGGTACTGTCCATTATGGGCAGCTCAATATTATTTCTTTCCAATTTTTTATAAAATTTGAAACCTCCTTTACCATTGCCAACTAATTCGTAGCCCTCCTTTTGCTCCATCACTATATCCAGTATAAATTTCGTTGCTTCTCGTATATCCTGCAATTTCGCAACTAAATAATATTCTGAATAATACATTTTCTTCTTTTCGTTGGTATTCCCACCTTTCGTTTGATGATAACTTAACGACGGGTTTAATCTAACATAACCTAACGGTATATTACATTTTATCAATTTATTACATTTGACGATATCCAAATCTGTAATAATTTGGTTTTGGGTTTTGATCAAATTCTGGAGATCTAGTTGAGATCTCAACAACTCATTCAATGTAAATGCATTTTTGTTTTTGAATATAAGATGAATCGTGCAATATGTAAATACAAGTATAAATGATATTAGTATCGTGGATACGAGTAGTTTTGTATAATGCCTATTCATCAACATTATCAGCCTCTTCCTCTTAATATCAGCTTGAGTCAGCGTCACTTATTTCTTTGGTTTACAATAATGACAATGATACCATAATCAAGCAAGACTAAAAAATGTTGATATCTCTAAGATTTCGATACCACTTATGAGGGAATAGTAGAGAATGAATACCGCGTCGTGTATGTTATATATATATATATACATATACCTATATATATATACATATACCTATATATATATACATATTATATGTACTTATATATAATTATATATCCGTATAAAGTGTTGAAGATAGTCTCCATAAGTATGGATCTTGGCGCACTTTGAATCACCAAAAAAAGGTTTACTAGTAATTACGCTTTTTTTCCGATGAGGTTAAAGCCTCGTTGTCGTCTAAGGAGGTGATGGTGGATTCACAGTTGGTTAAGCGCGCAAATCCACTAAACAAGGGTATTCATGTAGTGTAAAAACCACTTTGTGTCCAAAACATGTCGAGAGTGGTTTTTTTGTTGGTTGTCAATAACAAGTACTGATGCTAATTACAACCTTGCTGCTTACAATACCGCTACTCATTTTTTGTCATTTTTTATGATAATATTTTGTCGTTAAAGACGCTTTACTCAAATTGGTTAAAGGGTCCCCCTCTAAAACTATTTACAAAACCTAACTGATGAGACTCCTAAAATCGTAGCCCCAAAATCGTGGATCTCAAAACCAAAAACCTAAAACTATACACCCAACACTAATCACCCAAAACTATACACCTAACACTAATCACCCAAACCTATAAACCTAAAACTATACACCTATAACTATAAACCTAAAACTATACACCTATAACTATAAACCTAAAACTATACACCTAAAACTATACACCTAAAACTATAAACCTCAAGTTACAGACCTAAAACTATAAACCTCAAGTTACAGACCTTAAGTTACAGACCTAAAACTATAGACCCAGAATTATTACAAGTCTATGTTTATATCAGATAGAAAATGTTACAGGCTCTAAGCTCTGGGCTCCTTTACTTCTTTGCACAAGTAGTCTTATGCGCGCTTTAACAAACAATAAATAAAATAGCAAAACGGTTTTTTTTTTAAAGGTGAATCACATTGACAAAGAGATATTAACAAACATGCATTAGTAAAGTAGGTCTAAAGCAATCGGCAAAATTCAACTTAAAAAGACTACTTTTTCCAAAATTCAACTCAAAAAGGCTAATCTTTTCAAAATTCAACTCAAAAAGGCTAATCTTTTCAAAATTCAACTCAAAAAGGCTAATCTTTTCAAAATTAGACTTTAAAGTTTTTAAACCACAACTATACCATGAACATCCACATTTCCCTATTGAGAATTCTTTTTTTTTTTCCTTCTAATCTACACTATACACCATATAATAACTTAAACTCATACACCCACTAATCCTACTTCAAACACATTTGGTCCAATGCCCTTCATTTTTTGGTCCAACATAGTAACACAATTTCTTCAACCATAATTTACATGCCTTTGCAGATGCCAAGCCTTCAATACCAAAATAAGGACATCTTTAGTATGTTAGTTTGGTAATATCACCATGTGTAATATAATAGTCGACACATTGACTATTATACACGACTACACGAGTATAAAAAAACAATCGCGAACCTCCTGTCAGTCTCTGCCACTAAAGTTGCACAAACAAAAGAAAAGTTTTCTTTTACTTTTAACCTAATCACAACGTCTTTTAGTCTAGTCAACGGTATCCAATTTCCTCTTTTTTCCATTTTTTCCTAACCGTTTTTCAAACTCGGCTTTCGACTCTCCAGCTCTCCATCTCAAATCATAAGCAGGATGACTTTCCAACACAAATCGAGGATCTCGATTCGTGTCTTGAAATTCACTACCAAATAATTGTTCTCTAAAAGTTAATGGTCTGCCATCTTCAGTCTCAGGATAGTCTTGCCAAAACAATCCTCTTTTTTGCAATTCCGGTATAAGGTATTCAACAACGTCCTCAAATGTTTGTGGGTGTACAGCATATGTAATGTTAAATCCATCAACTCCCGATATATCAACCCATCGTTCAATTTCATCAGCAACGCCCGCGGCAGTGGATGCAAAAACAGGTCCTAATCCACCAACGGTGATTTGTTTAGCAATATGTTCTCTTGTTTTCTTAACGTGTTCTGGTTCACCGGGTGCTTTCTTATTCCACAATTCTAAAAATGATTTGACTGCATTAGTTCCAACGGCTGTTATGTCTTCTCCGTATTCATATTGGCTTATATCAATACCCGTCCAACCAGAAAATAACGCTTGAGCACCTTCTATGTCGCCATAGCTTTGATATTCCTGATATTTCCTATCGGCCTCTTCTTGAGTCTCACCAATTATAGGTGTAATCAATTGCAAAAATTTTATTGACCCTTGGGGTCTGCCATATCTTTCTCTAGCAATCTTCTTAATATCGCTAATTTGTTTCCCCAAGGCTTCTGGTGAAAAAGTTGTGATAAACACAACTTCGGCGTGCTGAGCAGCAAAGTCCTTGCCAGCAGACGAAGTACCAGCCTGAATAATAACTGGCAATCTCTGATTTTCATTAGGCAGGCAAACAAATGGGCCCGGAACATCAAACCATTTCCCTTTATGGTTGATCTCTCTTATCTTCTCGGGGTTAGCATAAACTCCATTTTTCAATTCAACTGCATCATCGCTCCATGAACTTAAAAACAACTTGTAGATAACATTGATATACTCTTGTGCCCGCTCATACCTCTCTGCATGTGGCGGCAATTCTTCACCATTTAACAAATTTCTAGCTGCTGAATCCAAATACGAACTAACGACATTCCAACCAATTCTTCCATTTGTCAATAAATCCAAACTAGCTAGTCTTCTAGCAAAATGGAAAGGTGATTCACTAATGGTGCTAAAAGTAACCCCAAAAGCCAAATTATTTGTGACTGCTGCACTAGCCGATACAACTGTTGATGGCTCAATCGTGGGCAATTGGGCGCCGGAAATTGCCGCTGCATCAAAATTGCGAGGCCCATTATAAACATCATAAGGCCCCAAAACATCAGCAATGAATAGGCCATTGAATTTACCGCGTTCAAGAAGTTTCGATAATGAAGTCCAGTACTCTATAGTATTGAAATTACTTGAGTTATCATTAGGATGTTTCCACAACCCAGGCGCTTGAAGTCCGGAACATCCCATTTCAAAGGCAAAAAGCTTCAATTGCTTTTTGCCTTTCTTGCTTGGTTCATTTCTTGATACTGGTGCCATAACTGATCAACAGTCGTTAAAAGTACAAATGGAAAGAAAGATAGAAACTCATACATAAAACACTTTCTACAAAAGAATAACAAGACCCTTTTATAATAAAAGAGTCTTTGTAAAGAGGTTTTCATATGTTATGACCCTAGCGAAATGGCGTCATTTTACCACATCGCCATCGCCATGTCGTTATTGTATCACACCAATATTTTTCAAAGTAATCTAGGGGGGGATAAAGAATTATAAGGTTTTCCATTTCCACATCTTCATGTCACGTGCATCGGACCTCAACCTTGGAAATATTTTAGTGTGGAGTTTTCAATGATTCCTACCCGAAAAATAATAAGAGAACTGTGGCATGAAGGAAACCCCACAAACCAAAGCGACACATCTCATTAAGCGACACTATCGAGCATAGCGAGATAGTGTTGTAACAAGGTACTAGGCACTAAAGACACTATCGAGCATAGTGAGATAGTGGAGCAACATTGACTAGCTGCCACCTAAACTCTGTAGCTTGTTACAACCATAAGAGCCACTATTTCTTTCTAAAGGTCTATTACTCTGCTTTATTACTCTAAGCTCTATCCCTCTGTTCTATTACTCTGTTGTGTATAATATCCTTCGGCTCCTCGAGTATGTTCTATTTAATATCCTTCGACTAGAGTCGCCTTCGGCTCCTCATTACTTTGAAAAAAAAAAAGGGTTCCTAATCACAATTAAAGCTCTTACAAACAAATAATCAAACTATGTACAAACCAAACAATGAAAAAACCTCATCATTATTACCTACTCTACTCCCTTATAATCTCTCCTCTTTAAATTCATAGCTATTGTGCTTTATTATATTGTAACCCCAGAATCCAACTACATTCATCAATCCTACTCTCCAACCATTGAATAACCCTAACAATTTAATTCTCTGTATCCACCCCATTCTATTCTCTTGGGAACTCAAGGAAAACCCGTTAAATTCAACAATCAAATTCTCCTCAGGTTTAACAATAGTTATGACTTTCCTTAAATCATGTTTCTTTGGCTTGAGTAAGAAGGATACTTGTTCTTTTCTTAACAAGTTCTCAACTGGCAATTTGATGAAAAACTCACATATTAGCGACACAAGATTAATAAACGTATAAACCGCTGGGGATGAATATGCATCGATATTAAACTTTATAAATAGTAAATATGGTGCTGCTCTACGGAATATACTTGTGCTGAACTGATAAAATGTGGTCAACAATACAATAGGTGTTGATGGATGAGTTAAATAGTATGTAGGAAAATATCGTATAGATTCCCTTATCGACCTTGTGTTTTGTAAAATCTCCTCTGCTGCTTGTTCAACCAAGTCATCCTTTTTACCCCCATGCAAGCTGCTGTTCAAAGTACTAACCTCTCCACTCTTAATATTGTTATTAAAAGGTAACCCATGATTAGGCTGAGTAATCATGAATTTGATTCTTATCAAATCTAAAGGCATTAATACTAATCCAGTTAATACACATGCACCAACAGATAACCACAACGATCTAAACGGATCGTTTGAATGTGTCAAGTCGAGAAAAAATGGATCTGGTATACCCAAGAATGGCGATAAAAATCCTGTTATCCATGCCTCAATTGTATGTGATAAAGTTACATAGATAAAAGAGGAGTTTGCACCCCTAAATAACGCCAAAAATGAATCCTTTTGGGTTATCTCCGAAATAATATCAATCGTATGTAATGATTTTGGCTGTATTTTGGAAACTTTGAGTCTTTTTTTTGTACTAAGCCGTTTCAAAGGTGGTGGCACAGGCTGGTTGTCGGGTTGTGAAACAACAATAGACGACAGTGAGGATTGTGATTGTGGTTGTGATTGTGGTTGTGGTGTCAATGTTAAGGGATCATAAATCGATTGTGGATTAGACCATACTTGCTGATCATTTTGTGGTTGGAAATAGTCAATTGGCTCATCGTCCTCGATAAAATTAACTTTTGACGATAAATTCAAGACATTCTCCTCTCTTTTTGATATAGAAACAGTTGAAACATTGTTATTCCTTTCCAATAACCTCTTTTCTTTAGTATCTTCATCTTTCTTCTTGCCGTCATCAAGGTTAAATTTGCCAACTTGCAAAACCAATCGGGTAATTTCCAAAGGTTGAGCAAGCAAAACCTTCACATAGCTCTTGATAAAGTTCCATACCAAGTTTTTCATTAATTCGTAGAGGTTATTGATATCAAAATACTCATTGAACTCCAAGTCATAAATGATATTTTTGTCACCACCACCGCCGCTTCCTCCATGAATAGCGCCTTCTCTCACACCTATGCCATTGATACCAATGCCGCCCGTTTGTCGACCAAACGCTCTCTGCAACACCCCCAGTTGTAGTACTCCTCTACCATTACTACTCATGTTAACCGCATTATCTACCGTATTCGACGATAAATGAACAGTTACAGGTTGATTAGTTTTCGGATCAAATAATCCTATTCCCTTTTTAAATATTACTGAATATCCAGCATCAAACGTATCATGGTCATAGTATGGGCGTAAACTAGATGAATCTAGATTTCCCGATGATGAACCAAGCCTCGATGATGACATGTCGAGAGAATACACCTCTTCAAAAGATCTATCCTATCCCTAATTGAATTAATTAAAGAGTATTAATCGATCGATTGCTATAACAATGCGAATTCATCACTGGGGTTTTTTTTTTCACTTACAATGGAAAATTGAGTTTTACGAGTTAGCACCAGTTGTGTAGATTGAGGAGAGAAGGCCGTTGTAAATGGGAGAGTTGAGAGGCCGTTGTGGTTTGCCAATCACCGCGACACTATCGAGCGAAGCGAGATGTTGGAGCAGCACCGACTACACCGACTATCGAGTTTGACTACACTGACTACACCGACTATCGAGTTTGATTATACCGACTATCGAGTTTGACTACACCGACTATCGAGTTTTTCAGCACTGGAATTGTCAAATAAGTGACATAGAGGTCTTTAAAAATGTGTATTTGTTGGGGACAAGAGACATTGGGAGAACACAATGGATCAAGATTTTCTAGCTTATCCGGCTGTTGTTTCAGCGCCTACTGTTTTTTTGGCAGATAAGATTGGAACAAATGGTGGCGATATTGGTATGTTCTTAATTTTTGAATTTACCGGCATCACGTACCCTATTTTAAGATACCTTGGGTTGAAAAGGTTCAAACAATGAAAAAATCAATCTCAATGGTCTCACCCGACACTAGCGAGCTAAGCGAGCTAGTGGAGCAGTACTCACTAGCTTGTTATGACCTGACCAGCGACACTATCGACACTATCGAGCAGCACTATCGAGCAGAGCGAGATAGTGTTGTAACAAGCCAGAAAGTGCTGCTCCACTATCTCGCTTGGCTCGATAGTGTCGTACCAAGCTACAAAGTGCTGCTCCACTAGCTCGCTTGGCTCGATAGTGTCGTACCAAGCTACAAAGTGCTGCTCCACTATCTGGCCTGTCTTGAATAAATTGATTCATTTTTGGAATAATCTTTTCTACCTCTTTTGTGGTAGTAGTAGTAGTAGTAGTTAAGTTTTAAACGGAAATAAAGCTAGTTTGCTTCACTATCGAGAAAAACGAGATAGAAAGTAAGTGTTAAGAGCTAGTGTTGAGGGCTGGTGTCAAGGGCTGGTGTTAAGAGCTAGTGTCGACAGTTGTTTCGGCGCCTAGTGTTTTACTATCCCGTGTAAGTTGTTTTACTCTTCTTCTTCAAGTTTACTCTGTACAAGTGACCTGGCAATAAGAAACTCTCCAAGATATTTTAATGGATCACGAGGTTTCAAATACCCCACTTCTTTTAATCCATCTAACAAATGTCTTGTCAAGTGTTGATTCAAATATCGCCTTATACTCGACCCGCCTACTATCTCGTGTAATGGAGGTAAGTCTATATCTCCAATTTTCTCTTCCTTAATACCCTGTGCTTCATCTTTCATTCCATGTGTTTCCTCGTCCACATCCTGTTCTTGCTCCTCTACACCCTGTTCTTGCTCCTCTACACCCTGTTCTTGCTCCTCTACACCCTGTTCTTGCTCCTCTACACCCTGTTCTTGCTCCTCTACACCCTGTTCTTGCTCCTCTACACCCTGTTCTTGCTCCTCTATACTATTCTGTACCTGTGGTTGAGGTGTTCTTTGTGGAGACCCATTCAATACTTTAGTCTTGATATCACCATTTTTTACCCGACTTTCCTCAGTAGCACCATCAATAAGCAATTCATCCTCTTCCCCTTCTCCTTCATGGCTCTTCTGACTCCCTTCTTGTGCGATATCTTGTAACTCCATTATCGAAGAAGACTGCTCTAACCCAGTGAGTAAAATGGCCATAGAAAAAAGAGATGAGAAAGAAAGCACAAAGAGAATGAAAAGAAGCAAAAGGTTACTGGGAGAAGGTAAAGGTTACTGAAAGAAGCTAAAGGTTACGGTGAGAAGCTATTGTAGAAGCGCATTTTTAAGATATATAGGCCCTATATTGTTCCCTGAGTAATGGATCCGTTTTACGCCGTCAAAGAGGACGCAGATAATGCAATTAAACAGCTTGAAGCAATAATTGTTCAACGTCAGCAGCTCAACAATCAAACAACATCGTTTGAACAATTACAAGATTTTGAAAATACTCTACAAGAGTTGAAAGAGATTCATCAGGATTTGAAACAAGCATTGGCTGTAAGCTCTTCGCATCCTGAACAATTCCAACTCTCTAATTCCGATATTGAACAACGAAACGATATAATAGAAAACTTGAATGATCGAATATCTCAATTACAACAAAGATGGGAACAAACCAAGCAAAACAACAACAAGACCAGCGGCAGCGCCAGCGCCAGCACCACCAACAATAATAATAATACTAGTTTAAGAGACGTGACTACTATGTCCAATCGAATAAGTCAAGATGAAAATCCTTTTGCTAATGAAGAAAACCCAGTAATGACCTCTTACCAGCAACAGGAAATGATTCAAGAGCAGGATGTTCAATTAGAAGATATTCACAAAACAATGATGAATTTAAATGAACAAGCAACTATTATGGGTGAAGAATTGGAAGACCAAGCATTTTTGTTGGATGAATTGGACTATGAAATGGATAATGTTGATAGTAAATTACAACGCGGAATGAAACGATTGAATCGTTTTATTGAGAAAAACAAAGAAACTGCTAGTAATTGGTGTATTGGGATTTTGGTCATTGTGCTTTGTATCTTGTTGGTTTTGCTTATTGCTGTATAAGGGGAACAGTAAACACACGCAGGTTTCAAGAGTTAAAGCATTGATTAGAGATACCTATTTAGTAGCAATAGATTACGCCATATTCCACAATCCTTCTTGCTCTCATCATCATCATCATCATTAACTTCACCTTCACCTTCACTATCACCTTCACTATCACTATCACCTTCACCTTCACCTTCACCTCCATCATTGCATGAAATCATCATTAAAGTAGAGTTCCATTTCCAAATCAGGTTGGAACTCAGTATACAACATCTCATGACTTCCATCGTGATGCTCGCAGTATCTAGCTACTTCGTCATCAATCAACTTGAACTTCTCACCAGGCAATAAAGCTGCTTGTGCCACGAGTTGTACCTGACAGCTTTTCTCCAACAAGGTAAAAAGATAAGCTGCTTCATCAACAGTAGATCCTACAGTTAAGAGCCCATGGTTACTCAAAATCATACCTTTCCCCACTGGCCCCAAGGCTTGCGCAATTTTCTCACCTTCTTCTGCTTCTAATGCAACACCGCCAAAATCCTCATAAACTGAATGGCTCTTGTAGAAGGTACAAACATCTTGATTAATCATTGCCAACTGTTTGCCACCAGGCATACAACTCCATGCTTTTCCATAAGTTGAATGGGTATGGCATGCGGCATGAACATCTGGTCGATGCTTGTGAACAGCACTATGTATAGCAAACCCCGCTGCATTAATAGCACATTGGTTACCATCGGGTAATATTGCACCGTTGTGGTCAACATGGACTAAATCACTAGCTTTGATGAGTCCAAAATGTTTACCAAGAGGATTAATCCAAAAAGTCAGAGGATCGACTGGATCACGAATTGATATGTGTCCTGCTGTTCCTTCAGTATACCCTTTTCTTGCAAACACTCTAAACGCACCAGCCATGTGCTGTTTGCTCCATTCTCTTTCTTCGAGCTTATTGGCAAACACAGGTAACTGATAAGGATGCACGCCGCCTTTTGCTATTACCTGGGACCCACCATCTTGAAACTTGTATTTGACGGAGTTGCAAGTGTGAGGAGGAGATGTTGTTGATTCTGGCATAGAGACCTATTGTGTAATACTAGGCACTAAAAACACTATCGAGCAGAGCTATCGAGTAATACTAGGCACTAATGACACTATCGAGTAGAGCGAGATAGTGTTGTAACGAGGTGCTAGGCACTAATGACACTATCGAGCAGAGCGTACAAAGTGTTTGGTTGAAATGAAAAGAAATCTTTTCTATCCAAGGTTGTTCCGTGCGTGTGTCGTATGTGTCGTATGTGTGTGTGTGTCGTATGTGCTGTGTGTATTGTGTGTGCTGTGTGTAGTGTGTAGTATATGTGGTGTATGTGGTGTGTGGTGTGTGTAGTGTATGTAGTGGTGATGTATACTAATGGTTTGTATAAAGGTGATGATGATCTATACAAATAGTTCACGCTGATTGGATAAAACACCCCCCTGAAGCTGAAACCGCAATTACATTCCCCTTTTGAGTTATTCTTAACATATGGTAGCGCGTATCTTGTCAACAGCAGCAGAAAAAAAAAATAAAAAAATGAATAAAAAAATAAAATAAAAAAATATTTATTATTTATTTATTTATTATTTATTTTCCTTCGCTACCAACTGTGACACCCTGCATTTACGCGGTTTCTTGGACATTGACACAACCATGAGGCCCAATCTAAATACCCAACAACCCAACTATTATATGAGCCAACTACTGCAAGAGGCTCTTGCAGCTACTAAACTTGAACTATTTCTCCTTAAAGACAATAACCAATAACAGCTGATCTCTTGGAATTGGTTTATCAATTACTGTTACTGTTTTCTCGAAATGAGACAGAAAAAGAGATTCAAGTGTGTATCTCTTATTTAACTCACTATGCACTGAAAAAGTTGGTATTCCTTCACATTGCCATGAATGCAAGAAAAAAAAAAAAAAAAGAAATACAAAAAGAAAAATATGGTATTAACAATACCTTTGCATGTAGCCAAACTTTTATAAAGGCCAAGCAAGACCAACTGGGAAACCGGAATTTATCGTAGCGATATAGGTCACTTGAACTATTTCTCACATATCTTTTGTGTAAACAGTAATTTCTATTTGGAAGAGTAGAAGGAAAAGTATATGGCCTGACTTGTTAACTCCCAATCTTTTTCTCGGTTGAAAGTCAAAAGTCCAACCACATAAGAATTCTATTTCCTCTATGTGGAATTTGTAGGAGGTCCACGACCCAACTAAAGCTGTATGGGCCAAATCTTCTATTTATTATTATGCATACTTCAATATTGATCTTTAGTCATAAACTTTGTTATCATGTGTTGTGCGATCAATAATGGGAAACAGATTGTACCTGCTACTGATACGGCGCATTTGCTAACGTTCGCTATACCACTCAACCCAAAATCGGTTCAAGAGCTGTCCAAGGAATAGAAATCTATATCTATTATTAAATCACTCTTTTTCTATCGCCTAACCCCAGTATAAGTAAACCCTTCTCACGTGGCTTGCTTCGTCACAATCTTCATCTTCATCTATATCTTGCTATTCATAAATTGGCGTATTTTTTTTTTTTTTTTCTTTTTCGTTTTTAATAACTGTATTATGAAAAGTTGAATAAGGAGGAGAGGTTGATAATATTTAAGGGAAATGAATATAGATAATACCACGGACTTGGCTGCTGCTGCTGCCGCTACCGCTGCTGCCACAGAAGCGGAACAATTAAGACTGTCTAAGACGCCAGTCAAAAGACTCAGGAAGTTGCCACCCGAGAAGAGACAGAAAGTTTCGTCAGCTTGTGACTCGTGTAAGAAAAGAAAGTACAAGTGTTCCGGATTAACACCATGTGATCTATGTTTGAAGAAGGGCTACAAGTGTACTTTTACAATAATCGATAAGAGATCGTTGAAAAGTGAACGAATGTCCAAGTTGAAGGAGGAAAAAGTGAGGCAGCTACAACTTGATAGAGGTTATGCAACAAATGAAGCACAGCTTGATAGGACTCGGGCACCAAATGAAGCACAGCTTGATAGGACTCGGGCACCGAATGAAGCACAGCTTGATAGGACTCGGGCACCAAATGAAGCACAGCTCGGTATAAGTCGGGCACCAAATGAAGCACAGCTCGATAGGACTCGGGCACCAAATGAAGCACATATCCCCAGTTCTGAGCAACCACGGAGTCTAGATCAATCACAGAGTTTAAAGTCTGGTTACAACAACTCCACGCAAGATCTATATCCAAAGCAGCAAATTACGCCTCCTGACGGATGCTATTACTATCCCCCGAAACAACACCCGCTGCAACTGCAACTAATGCAACACCAACAGCAACTGCTGCAATTTGCGATTCCTCACACAGAAAGTCTATATCACCACCTAACCCTGCCGGTGCTGCTGCTGCTGCTGCTGCTGCAACCCAGAAGCAGGTTTCCACTGCATTGTAACTTATTCCCACTTAATAACCCAGCTCCAGCTTCTGCTCCAATTCCGGCTCCAATTCCGGCTCCAACACACACTACGCACTCATCGCTACTACCGCAACATTATACCCAACCTCCGTCTTTAGATTTAAAACCAAACTACCAGCAACAAAATCCAAGCTTTAGTCTACCGCCAATTGATCAACAGCAACAACAACAACAGCAGCAACACCAACAACAACACCAACAACAACACCAACAACAACAACAACACCAACAACAACAACAACACCAACAACAACAACAACACCAACAACAACAACAACACCAACAACAGCAGCAACAACAACAACCACTGCTAGTGCCACCGCTAGCACCACCACCACCTGCTGCACTTCCACAGCCACCTTCTCTTCCTTCTGCTTTGTTGCTGTCAAACAACAATTGTATACCTACCCCAGAAAATACTCCCAATACTGCTGGTGAAAGTCTAAGTAATCGCTACATTCCGAAGTCATTACAGCCATTGTTATCGTTCCCGCTAAACAATGTAAAGACA
Source organism: Lodderomyces oxycetoniae (assembly GCF_023343755.2). NCBI lineage: Eukaryota > Fungi > Ascomycota > Pichiomycetes > Serinales > Debaryomycetaceae > Lodderomyces > Lodderomyces oxycetoniae. The sequence goes on along the minus strand of NW_026055470.1, from coordinate 87,104 downwards.
AAGAATGAGGTAGATGCAAAGGATGGGGATGAAGTGGATATCGAGGATCCAGACAAAACCGAGAAAAAAGATGGAGTTTCAAACCAAGCAGGTAAGAGTTGTATTTTGTTAAATGATAAATCTGGTACATTCCGTTATATGGGTGAGACAAGTCCCTTTTCAGTGTTGTATGAAACGAGAAACATCTTTTATCAATATGTTGGGCAGTGTAGATTGACTGAGAATTTAAAAGGATGTCCCGTTATTGATAAACCGTTGAAAGTTAGCCAGAAAATTACTGTTGAGTTACCAACAGTTGCTGATTGTAATATTTACATTGAACAGTTTAAAAAGAACATTAATGAAATTTTTTTTATATATGACATGGATAATTTTAACGAGGAGATTGTTAAACCAGCATACGAAAACTTCAATGCCGAAGACAATCAACACAAGGTTGTTCAACTATACTTTGTGCTAGCAATTGGTGCAACATACTTTGAATTTGCGAATAAAACCCCCGAGGCTGAACTAGGAGCCAAATTTTTTGATACCGGTAGATTTCTTTTACAGCTGCTTGTTGAGGATAGCGCGTTATGGTGTGTTGTTACTCATTATTTACAATTTCATTATTATCAAGCGATTTTGAAAAAATCAACAGCATGGATCCATTTGAACCAAGCAATAAAATATGCGCAATCTTTGGGCTTGCATCGGAATTTCATAAATGAGCAATTTTCAAACTCTTCTTATGAATGTGAATATCCCAAAAGATTATTTAGATCACTTTATTGTTCAGATAGGATATCCTCGGTATTTATTGGAAGGCCATTGGCTATAAATGATTACGACTGGGATGACCCCACCAGATTTATTCCATCCAATACTCTTGTGTCGAATCTAAATTTCAACGCCAAATGTCAGATTGAGCTTGCAAAGATAACTACATTGATAGGTAAAATTGTGGCAAATTTTTACCAAGATCGAATAATTGATATAAACAGGACTAAAAACCTTGCAGTGCAGTTGAAAATTTGGCTGAAGGATCTTGATCCTCTACTCAGTCTTGACAATATTCTTAAACCAGCAGAAATTCCCAGAAACGAAAATTTTGGAAATACTCATATGATCTTGACTATGCATTTGCTTCAGCTATATGCGATTATGCTATTATGCCGCCCGTTTTTCATGTTTGATGCTATAAGTAATATTAAGGCGGAGATGCAGAATCTGACATTAAAGGATAAAGAATCACTGAAGCAATTTTGCCAAGCAGCAACAAAAGCATCTATTCTCGCAATAAAACTAATGAATCATTATATTAACACTACATTCAAGAAAGTGAAGCGAATGGAATGTTATATAATCATCACGTGTTGTTTCTATTGTATCATAACTCTAGGAATATCAATACTCAATGGAGGATTTGAAGAAGAAGGCTATTCTGAACAGGAGCTCACTAATTTGCTTAAAAGTACTGTTTATATCCTTCTTCACTATTCAACATGTAACAAAGGTGCAGAGCGATATGTTGAAATAGGAGTTGATTTAATAGATGCGATAGTTAGTCGTTCTCAAAAAAGTAAAGAATCAATGAAGATAGCTGATGACAAAACCAAATACGAATTAGATGATGATGGTTTAAATTGTTTTAATTTCGGTGAGGACCCAAATAATGGAGATTTACAGAGTTTGATTGATTTCCAGCAATTGTTTGTTTCGCATGAAACGGCAAATGTCTTGAGCAATGCGGGACATAATAGTGTTATGCCTTTTGATTATGGAAACTACGATTTATTTTTTGGCGATAAATATTGAAATCAAGCACACTATCGAGCAGAGCGAGATAGTGGGCAGCTAGGTCAGTGTGTAAACTATATTAATTTATATATTATTGGCCTTTTAACCAAGTCTGGTTATGGTTGTTTGACTATCATAGCTTTCACGCGCACATATACATATATGTAGATACATACACTCACATCTACATCTGATATCTCCTCCTCCTCCTCCTCCTCCTCCACATCTACGGTTTACAAACAAAGTAAGGACCCTTTGTAAGTTTTTAATGCCAGGATGTATTGTAACATATCTTCCCTCTTTTTCAGGTAGCGTTTTTCGATTCAGTTTGTTAAAAAAAACTCATTTGTTTGCTAACCGATCTTTCCTTATTACTTTCCTTTACTTGTAGACATATTTGCCATATCTAGGAAGGCTATTTTCCTTTAAAAGCATATATAGGACAGACGGACAATTGCATAATAGCTTTTAAATGTCCCAGTTTAAGATTGGCGTTTGTTACAATTCTCTCTTTTTTTCCCCACGATGTTACTTACATTTCTACTAGCGGTGACATTTTTATTATCCGGCTATCAAGTATTTGCATCTCCAGGTGACGACTTATATGCATTTCTGGACTGTTTATACCAATGTGAACAAATAACGTGTAACAAGAACCCTTACTATATTATCCAAGAGGAGTATGGTCAAGAATTGCAAGAGCAAGGAATAGAGTTGAATTATTATAATCCCACCTGGCATTTCGATGCGATACCCTTGCCTTTATATTTGAGATTACTTGGCTGGACATGTGAGCTGAATTGTGATTACCAGTGCCAAAGAATCATCACTTACGAAAGAAGGAAGAACAACGAGGAGATTTTTCAATTCCATGGTAAATGGCCGTTCAAGAGAGTTTTTGGCATTCAAGAATTATTCAGTGTTATTATGTCAATTGGCAATTTCTACGTTACTTTCCAATATGGGTTCAAAAAAATTTTGGCAATATTGAGGAATAAAAACTTACCTTATGGACAAAAACAACAACATGTTAACATCTTTATCATAACTTTAGTCACGATGTCAGCTTGGATAGCATCTGCTGTATTTCATACTCGGGATTTCCCAGTAACGGAGCATTTGGATTACTATTTAGCAGGGGCAACGATTCTTTCGGGATTCCATGCATTGGGAGCAAGATTGTTTGAATTATATCGACGAGATAAAGCTTTTTGGCGTTGGTTCTTTTCGACATTATGTCTAGCAGCATATGCTTATCACGTACAAAGACTATACCGTGATTGGTCATATACTTACAATATGAGAGCAAACATATTTATTGGATTTTGCCAAAATCTCTTTTACTGTCTTGTTGTTTATAAGTTATACAGCAAGTACTATAATATGGAGCAAAGTGATGGGCATTCTATAAACTTGAATCATTTGTATTATATCGATTTCAAAAGGATGATATTGCCTAGTTTCTATTCAAGAAGTGCCAAATTATACACATTGTATCCAGCAATGTTGTGCACTATTGTACTTGTGGGCATGACATTGGAAATTATTGACTTTCCTCCAATTTGTAAAGATTTGGTTGACGCCCATGGTTTATGGCATTTGGTGACTATAGTACCAGTCTATATGGGATGGTACGATTGGTTGATATGGGACGTGAATGAAAATGTATGGAACGATATACAAGAAGAGGATAGAAAGAAAAAGGAGTAGACTCCTCCCCCCACACACACACACACTAATTTAATTTATTTAAATATGTATTAAACTTACACATCTATATAAGGGTAATCTCAATCGCTTAAGTTCTCTTCTGGCGGTACGTATACTGGAGGTGCAAAATGCTTTTGATCTTCTTCCACAAACTTTTTAAATTTCTCCTTGTCATCAACGAATTGATACAAGTACTCCAACTCAAGATCATGCACTTGTCTACCTAACATGACTAATGTGTGTAGTGGTTCACCGGAATCATATTCACTCAATTCTCTCAAGGTACCCGCTTTAAATTTTTGTGACGGCGAACCTAATCTCGACACGGCAACACAGGGCGTGTTTTCGGTATATGCTTGCTCTTGTCTCCTTTCTTCAATTTCAAGTAACTGCGAACAAGCGGTTGCAATATCCATGTACCTAGGAGGCTCATAAATCAATCTCCCTCTTGCCATATTTTCAATACTTTGTTCCTTAACTTTGATATCTAAAAGAATCAATGTATGCAATCCAATTTTTCGATTTTCCATAATTTTATTATAAAAAGAATCAGGTTTCCAAGAGTCGGTAAAGAATACTAGCGATATAGTCTGTCCGAATTGGTATAGTTGCAATCCACAGGCGCCAACTGCATTCATCACCAGGGCATTATGGATGATTTCTACTGGTATATTCAATTCCCTAGCTCTAAGAACTAAATCGGTATGCGTCGTAGCACCAAATGGGTCACCAACTACTAAGAAAGCAACGTCTTCATCTGCAGCATTATGTAGTATTTCGTCACTACCTGTTTCAACCAATTCTCTATCTGCTAATATCACTTCTCTTCCATAATACGATTCCAAAGTCTCTTTGTTCGCTGCCATCAAAATCGACGTGTATGCCTCGAGATAAACCCGTGAACATTTCTTTACCGTCTCAAGTCCTCGTACTGTTATATCTGACTCATGAGAGAGTCCAAGACCTACTAAATATAGCATTGTTTGAGAAAAGAAAGAAGCTAGTTTATTAAATACTGATTGTGAAAAATTTACATTTGTTCCATTTCTCTCTTCTTTGTTTTTTTTTTCTTTTCTTTTTTTTTTTGGACTGCAATCTACGAGATGATGATGATGATGATGCAAGGAAACAAGCTACAATAGTTTAACGTTTCAATGTCCTGTATTCTTCTTTATTTTTCTTCTTTTCATTAGAAGATATCGCACAATTGAGTTACCAAATCAAGTAACGGTTTCGGGTCTGTATCAGATATCGACAGTGAAAAAGAAGTTATTCTCTCCTTTAATGCCATTAAACAATGAAAAGTTTCGCTTGAAACGTTGGATTCTATAATCTCCTTCATAGCTTTCTCATGTAAATCCTTTCTCTCCATTCTCTCTTGTTGCGATCTATGATTGTACAAGAATTCAACCAAGCACGAAAACGAATTGGGCAATTGCAGATTAGCTCGTTTTTCTTGCCAATATCGTTTTAAGCATATGAGTATTGGAAAAGAGAGTTTTCCTTCAAAAAGATCTTCTCCGGTAACTCCTTTCATATGGGAATACCTGGAATCAACTAAATTCAAATAATCATCTCGTACTTGATACATTATGCCCAAACAATTTGCCACGGTTATTAAATCATCCATTTTCTTGGTTTTCTTGAGGGGCAGATGCAGAGGCGGCAACAACGACGACGACGATTGCATGTTAGAGCCGGAATTGAAATTTTTCTCAAACTCCACTGGCGAGAAAAGTGCCATCAACTTTATAGATAATCGAAATAGCCCACCGGTCTTATTCTTTGCCATTTGGAAGTACTCCATCATACTTGGCAATTCAGATAGCAGAGTCAAATTGTCTCTCCAATATATGTCATCCCCTTGTCCCTTGTGAAGGTTTTTCATCTCTTGAGTAAAGATGGCAAAGAGCTCAACGAGCTTTTCACTATTGCCGTTTTTCTCCCGCCACAACTTGTAAGCATTGTCAAAGGCTTCGAAATAAACAAGGTTACCGCAGTTTATAGTTAGCGGAGTGCCAAATTCTATGTGAGCTGCTGGTTTGCCACGGCGAAACAATGACTCGTCTTCAATATCATCAATCAAAAGCGAGGCGTTATGCAACTGCTCAATAATCTCGCCCATTTTTGAAAGAACCGTTTCATCATTAATCTTGAAAATCACTTGGTCAAGTACATGTATGAACTTTGTTCGAACATTCTTGTTATTACTAGCTAGCTGCCGAATATACTTGTACGGAGCTATCACTTCCTCTCTTATGGTATCATCTTCATAAGCTAACTTCTCATGCAGGAAATGGGGGTTCAGTACATTGTCTATAATGGAAGTATATTCATAAGCGGGCAAGTACTCGCCTGACCCCAGCAACGGCATCGATAAACGTAGAGAAGGAGAAGCCATTTCTCTCAAACTCTCACTACTCTAGACTCTCTAATTATCTCTACCTCTTCCCAGTACTACCTCTTCTCAGTGCTAGTACTACCTCTTCCCAGTGCTATCTCTTCCCAATGTTAGTACTACCTCTTCCCAGTGCTATCTCTTCCCAGTACTACCTCTTCCCAGTGTTAGTGCTACCTCTTCTCAGTACTACCTCTTCTCAGTGCTAGTACCACCTCTTCTCAGTGCTAGTACTACCTCTTCTTAGTGTTAGTGCTATCTCTTCCCAGTTCGTCTAACTTCGGCAGAAAAGTGGAAAATCCCCAAATAGGCAATTTCCCGTGAGCCCACGTGATTCTCACGTGAGAGAAAAAAGATTTTGTTTTTTTTTCAAAAACAATGGCATTTAAGGTGAAGCTTTGTACTTTTAATTGCAATGGGGTGTTGTTTCTTTTCCTCTTGGGTTAAAAGAGGTATAAGGTATAAGGGGGCAGGTTGCTTTGAAGAAGGTGTTTCTTTTTCTTTTTGTTTGTTTATTTATTTTGAGTCTTTATAATGGATGCGATATTTGCCAATCTTCCGCCGGTAACCAAAGGTTGGACTATAGCCACGATCACCACCTCGATACTTATAACGACGCATAAAGTCAAGCCGATAAATCTTTTATTTTTCCCCGATAAGGCTTGGACAAGCCAGAATTGGAGGCTAGTTACCACTTTTTGCACATTTGGAGAGCTATCTTTTGATTTGGTTTTCATGCTATGGCTCATTTCTTCGTCGTGCCGCAAGATTGAAAATGAGTTTCACACTAGGTTTTCACAAATGCCTCTTGGTATATGTGATTCTTTAACTACACGACAGCAAGCTGTATTAAACGACTTCATATCAAGAAACAAACATTTGGATTTTTTTTACTTTTTTATACAAGTATCATTGTCAATTTTGTTTGTTGCTACGTGGCTCCACTACAAGATGGAAATTACCCTATTGGAACTAGGTGCTGTATTATGTCAATCTTTTGTTTATATGGATTCAAAGATGTCGCCTAACGAGCCAATTAACTTCTTTGGCTTTTTCCAGTTCAATAATGTCTATTATCCTTATTTCAGCGTATTGATAACTTTTCTACTGCACGCTCGTTTAAATGACAGTAATAATGGATTTCCAAACTCAAGAGGCAGTTCCAACAATGACGCTTTTTCGATTTTCAAAAAAATAAGCCAATTGTTTCATCATCCGTTATTTTGGTTTTATTTCGTAAGTTATGGGTTAGGTCATTTTTGGTGGTGTTGTAGGGAATTCATTTTGGGTGGTTTTCATTATGATGATAATGAAACAGGTAGGCGATTGCGCAACCAAACTTTGAGAAAATATGGTATAAAGAAATTTGATATAATTCGGGAATTTTTGGTGATCTTATTGTTGCCTCCATGGTATTGGGTCATTTTGTCAAAAATTAAACAAGATCCAAGGTAAATATATATATATATATAGAAAAAGCAGATAGCAATAGGGGATGTCTCTTTGTTCTTCACTTGGGTTTGATAGAAATTGGTGTTACAGGGACCGGTGTATCTTTAATGGATAACTCTACTGAACATCGCCACGAAATGAGAATGATTTACACGTTTACAATTCTTTGTACATTAATACTTGATTAATTCTTTTTCTCTATTTACCAACATCTTTAACTTTATCAATTAATTCAGTTAAATTATCTGGAATTTCAACAGATTCAGGTGCTGCTGCTGCTGCTGTTGATGATGCTGTTGATGCTGCTGCTGATGATGTTTCTTGTGTTTTTGCAAGCTCCTCCTTTTTCTCTGCTTCTTTAGCAATCTCCTTCTCTTTTTCCTTTTCCTTTTCCTTTTCCTTTTCCTTTTCCTTTTCTTTCTCCCTTTCCTTGTCCTCTTCCTCCTTCTTCTTCTTATCACTTGGTGTCATCACCAAATCAACAAAATTCAACCTTGATCCTTTATCTTCATCTTCATCATCAGCAGTTTCATTCCATTCAGCCAATTCCTTTTGATGTTCCCTTTCTATAGCAAATTTAACAGCTTCTAAAACGTCGTTACACAAGTGCTTTGGTTTATACTTTGGCTCAGTACCATCTTGGTAGACACCGGTTTTAACCAAAATTGAATACCACGAAGCATCATGAGAGTTGGCAAACCTGATATCTGACTCTGGTGTATCACCAACAAAATACACAGTTGAAGCAGGTGGTAATTGTAAAGTAATCTTATCTGGTTTACCAACCTCACCAATTTTATCAATCTTCAGAGTTGATGATTTCTTACCACCAACTGCCAATTCTTTACTCTTTTCTTTTTCTTTTTCTTCTTCTTCTTCTTCTTCTTCTTCTTCTTCTTCTTCACTATCTGAATACGAGTACGATTCCAATTTAGATTGGTTGATTATCTCTTCGCCATCATCGTTTATCAATATATCGGCATCTTTTGCGTCTGGATCATTTATACTCAACTTCTTCAAGTGTTCGTCCAAAACACCTTTTCTCCAACGGCTCAAAACTTTATTAGCAAATTTGAAGGTACCCTGCTGTGGTTTACCAAATCTATTAACTTTCAACTCCTTCCCAGTATGTTCTTTATATAAAGCAGCTATGGAAACTTGTAAAGCTCCCATACCATAACGAGATAGCTTATAATTTGTAGCCCAAATAAAATCAGAATGGGCAAAATAGATTTGAGGCCCTTCATCAAAGGTTTTTGATAATGTGCCCATAACACCATTTTTCGATAATAATAATTCCAAAATGATTTGTTGATCTGCAGCCCAGTTTCTTGAATCTGCAAAAACCATTATTGCGTCAATTGGAATCTTGCTGAAATCGACATCTAAAGTGCAAGTTTTTTCCTCCTCGGTCAAATCATGATACGGAGAAACAGCAGGATTCCATTTCATGATATCCAATGGAGTATATACATTTTTGAATCCATATGATTTAGCAACATTACGGCAAACGTTACCCACACCACCAACAACCAAGACGTTATTGTATACGCCAACCAAATCCTTCATTGGTGTGTGTCCCTGGATGATCTGCTCTTCGGTAATAGTTGTATGTAACCTTTTACTCAAATCGTCGGCACGCTGTTTTTCAGGTTTACCGCCGCCATTGGTAACGTAGATTGAAGGGACTTTAATATGGTATTTATTATCACCATTTAACATCTTTATTGCTTCAATTGCTTGTGGAATAGTATCGGGGCCTCTCAAAATGACGCCATCGATATCGAAACAAAAGGCATAGGAAGCGACTCTTTCGTGGTCAATGATTTTCTTCTTCTTTCTCTTGATAATTGAGGAATTCCTTGATAATTTAGCTAATGAATCAACTTTTTTCAAATTAGCCGAAGATGAACTCTTGAGATCGCTGTTACTACCATTTAGCGCCGTCGATGAGTTACTCAATTTGGTTAACCCATTTTGCCATTGGTTCAAGTCGGATAGGGAAAGCGATGAGACTCTATGTTTTCTAGTTTGGGGCGTTAACTCGTCTATACCATCATTATTCAAATACGACTGAAATTGAGCACCACCATCTTCCTGAACAACAACATCATTACCTGGCTTACTCATCTATCTACCAAAGGAAAAAATAAAATCAATGTGTGGGGGAAGCAAGCACAATAAAATAAATTGTGGAATTGAATAATATGCTCTCAGCTAGAAATGCTCAAGAAATGCTCAGCTAGAAATGCTCAGCTAGAAATGCTCAGCTAGAAATGCTCAGCTAGGATGTATACTCAGCTAGAAATGCTCAGCTAGGATCTATGCTCTAGAATGTATGCTCTAGAATGTATGCTCTAGAATGTATGCTCTAGAATGTATGCTCTAGAATGTATGCTCTAGAATGTATGCTCTAGAATGTATGCTCTAGAATGTATGGCACAGCTAGGATATATGGCTCAGCTACTAATAAACAGCTTAATTAGAGAGAGGGGAAAAAATTATATTAGAGTGGGCAATTTAAACGGTATTTATATTTCACTACTAATTCGGCTGTTCCTGCTACTGCTGTTACTATTGCTGTTATTTAAATGCCAGCTGCTGCTGCTGCTGCTGCTGCTGTTCCTTGTAATGCTGATTGTGCAGACTCATTGCATTAGTAGTGTAATGTGCACAAAAGAAAATAGACTTTTTTTTATTCCTTTTGACGTGGGTAGTGCAAGGTGTCAATCAAAATCCGTGTGTTATTAGGTTTTTTTTACTACCAAGTTGCAATTTAAATCAAATAATTGGAAATAATTGTGGTATGGTTGCTATTTTGGGGCAGGTGTAGAAGATTTTATTTGGAATTATTTATAAAGCTTGTTTGACAAGAATGGGGTTCTCTAGGGGATATGGTATCATTATAAAAAAATAGGATAAAGAGTAAAATTGAGTAAAAGGTGGAGTTACACTGTACACTATCGAGCCAAGCGAGATAATGGAGCAACACTCATCTAAATTCTACTAAATCTATTACTAAAATCTTATAGTAAACTCTTATAGTAAACTCTCATACTAAACTCTCATTAATAAACTCTTTTCATCCTTTTTTAATCTCTCACTATTTTATACTATAGTGTGTTGTTTCACATTTGTTGAGAAAAAATTTGTATGACTTGAGTGATTGATTGTTTCGCTATTTACTTTTGATTTATGCCACAATAAAGAAAGAAGGAAAAAAAAAAAAACTCCGTTTGTTTGCTTCAATTTGCATAATTTCTTATTTGTGATGAGCAAACAGTAATGGATTTGTCATATCATAATGAGATTTATGATACTATGCTGGATTGACATCTCACCATAATGGATTTATCTCCATAATGGATTTATTTCCTTAATTGATTTATCTTACCATAATGAATTTGTCTCACCATAATGGATTTATCTCACCATAATAAATAACTTCTTTTTCGATCCAAATAAGCAACTTGTTAAGGTACGAAAAAAACCTCGTCATTTAGCTGCATTTTTTTTTTAGTTATCTGTGGCTAAAAATTATAACCTTTATTACTCCAGTCCGTTTCAGTATACCATGTGCAAAACACTATCGAGCGGAGCGAGATAGTAGAGCAGCACTCATTTTCATTATACTACCTTTTAGTCTCTATTCCACTCATTTTATCTATCCCTATCTATTCCTCCTTTTATCTTCTCCTTTTATGTTCCTCTCTTTTTTTTTGCTTAATTTTTGCATCAAATTTAATCAAAATGCAGGCTTAAAGTATTGCTGGCGCACTTTTTTAAAGATCAAATATGCAACCTTCTTGTTCTTTTTCTATTATGACGTAATGTTTGACGAATAAAACACCTTGTTATTAATTTTGCGAGATCGAGCGACACTATCGAGCGAAGCGAGATAGTGGAGCATACTACTTCTTGCCACTATCGAGCAGAGCGAGATATTGGAGCACACTAGCTCCTACCAAAAATCAACTTTTCCGTGAGTAGAGTGTAATGAGTAGAATGTAATGAGTAGAGTGTAAGTGGTAGAGTGTAATGAGTAGAGTGTAATGAGTAGAGTGTAAGTGGTAGAGTGTAAGTGGTAGAGTAGAACTATAGAGAGTCATCCCAAATGGTCTTTCTCATCAGCCTCTTTCCCACAGCTTCCCTCAACTTATAAAGGGTCCCCCTTGTTGAGATCTTTACTCAAGATATAAACTGTATAGACATATGGTAGCATATGCAAAAAGATGTATGTCGCTGAAAAGAAACTTGTGCGGCATGGTTTTATGATCGGCGCATCTTCATATCCATTAAATCTCAATATACAACGCTTTCCTTTGCTTCTCTTTGCTTCTCTTTGCATATCGCTGCCTTGTCCTTATCCTCTATTTCTATCCTTGATTACACCTCTTTGTCAAAAATAAATCGAGCGTGACACTATCGAGCGGGACACTATCGAGCAGAGCGAGATAGTGTCGCACACTGACTAGCTGCTACCGACATTTTCCGACATTTCCAGAAGACAACACTACTCTACTCTCTCTATAGACTAACGAGCAAAGCTATATATAACGAACAAAGCTATATATAACGAGCAAAGCTATATACTATCGAGCAAAGCTATATATATCGAGCAAAGCTATATACTATTGAGCAAAGCTATGTACTATTGAGCAAAGCTATTGACTATCTCGCTCTGCTCGATAGTCAATATCTACCTTTGTGGTTTAATTTTTCACAGGAAAACGAGTTGATCACCAAAGGGTCTATTCAACAACAACCAATTTCATAGGCTGGCCCTCTCTGCAAAAACAAACTTTATAAATCAACACTCTGTTCGTAGCAAAACTAATCAGTCATCCTAACAACTATCTTCATCTCCACCTAAACCACCACAACTCGAAAACAGCATTGCTCATGGAAAAATAAAATCAAACTTTAACTGCCCCTCTGAGGCTTTCTCCGCATTTCCGGATATGGAAAATATAAAATGCACGATAATTTCCACATCACTTGAATATTAATCTTATATAGCTATAAGCCCATTGGTAATCTCCTAGAGCTATTTTCATTGGTAATCTCCTAGAGCTATTTTCATTGGTAATCTCCTAGAGCTATTTTCATTGGTAATTGTCAGAATATGATCTCGTTAAGAGGATTGTTTATTCTTTTGAGTATCCCCTTTAAGCTTTTATTAGTATTGCTCAAATACCCCTTTGTTGGAGGTGTCAATAAAAAGTTCAAGAATGATTTGAAAAACTCGTTGAAACTTCAATTGTATAAAACGGCGTTATCGACCCCAGTTAAAGACGCAGCTCTTTTATCAATCTTGTCAAATCATTTCCTTATCAATAAGTTGATCAAATTGTTATACCCTAGCTTAACCAAACCTTTAAACAAGTATGGTCAAAATTATGACGATCAAAGCTTTTGGCTAGTTGAAGCACAAAACAGGAGTAAAGATGACCCGATACTCTTGTATTTACACGGTGGAGGCTATTATCTCGAAACAATGCCTCAGCAATTGGAGTCATTATTGGGAATATACCATTTTCTTGAACCAGAAAAGAAGAAAACTTTGTCTATATTGCACTTTGACTATAAGTTAGCTTGTAGAGGTCATATCGTTACAACACAACTATACCAACTAGCAAAAACTTATGAGAAATTAACTGTAGAAGATGGAAATACAAATATCATTTTTATGGGTGATTCTGCTGGTGGTCATTTGGCAGTAACATTTCTCCAGTATTTGAAGCAATTGCAAAATAAAAATACTATATGGCCAAAAACACTTGTGCTCATTTCGCCTTGGGTCAAATTGTTTCCTGATGTTCATCAATTCTCCACAAAAGGATGGTCCTACTTTGATAACAGCAATTACGATATGATCCAACACCACTATTTCTTGGAAGAACCTCGTCAAAAGGCTATAGTTGGCCATTTGGATCATAGGGACATGTTGATATCACCAGGAAACTTACCCTACAAACATAGTGACTGGGAAGACATTCCATCATTAAATGATTCGGGATACTCTGTTTTTGTGATTGTTGGAGAGCATGAAGTGTTTAGGGATGATATCTTAGAATGGTGCCAGTATGCATTGAAGTCACCTTTACTCAAGCAAGAAAAAGAATCAGATGGCTCGATTGATGTCAAGATTCATGAATACAAGAATGATGGTGACAGATTAAATGGCGCTTATGTCGACGTGATTATTGAGCCATGGGGTGTTCATGATTCAGCTTTGTTTTTTGAAAACGAAATTGCAAAAAGAGTAAAGCAGAATCCAAATTTGAAATTCGAGAATTTAGATGCAGAAGAGTTTTTTGGAATCGTTCGTATTGTTAAGTTTTTAAACAAGATTTTATAAGATGTGTAAACAGAGGTTAATAATAAAAAAGCAGTTGCTCCACTTACTCGCTCTGCTCAATAGTGGGCAGAAAATTACAAAACTTCCTTATTGAATAACTTTGGCGTTTTTCATGGAACCAACAGTTTTTTCCATACCGCGTCCTCTCCTAACTCATCAGGAATGATCTTGCAAACTTTAGCGGGAGTAACCAGATTCGGATCTGTGATTAAAAAAAAATTGGTGAATTTTTCTTCAGTTTCCCCAGAAAATTATTTTTTCATTCTTTTTTTTTTTCAATCTCCACAATCTCAAACAACTATTTTATAGGTATGTGTACACCTATGTGTATATATAACATATATATGTGTGTGTATATTTGCGTGTAATATGGAATGCTTCCTTGTAATTTTGATATAAACACAGTGATTCTCTTTTTTCCAGGATGATTTCATTGAAAGGAATACTTAAATTGGTAGGACTTCCTTTTAAACTTGTGTTTGTTGCACTTGCATATCCCTTTGTTGGTGGGTATGACGGAAAATATAGAAACAGCTTTGTAAATACTATAAAGTTGGTAATATATAGAACTTCCCTTTCGGTTCCCGTTAAGGATGCAGTTGTTTTATCGAGATCCTCTTCGGAACAGGTAATCAACGGTGTCAAAAAGTTGTACCCTAACTTAACCAATTTAAACAATTATGGAAAAAAATATGATAAGCAGAGTATCTGGTTAGTCGAAGCTCCCAATAGAACTAAAGAAAAAAATGATCCCATAGTCATATATTTGCACGGTGGTGGATACGTGCACGAGACTAGAGCGCCCCAGATTGAATCAGTTTTAAGTATTTTCCATTTGCTTGAGGCTGAAAAGAGAGATAAGTTGTCTATTTTGCATTTGGATTATAAATTGGCATGCAGGGGCCATACCGTTACTACACAATTATACCAACTAGCAGAGGTTTACCAAAAATTGGCAGTTCAAGATGGTAACAAGAACATCATTTTGATGGGCGACTCGGCCGGAGGCAATCTAGCAATCACTTTTCTTCAATATCTCAAACAATTGAACAATAAGCTGATTCCATGGCCAAAGTCACTTGTACTCATTTCGCCCTGGGTCAAGATATTTGCTGACCCACACCAGTTTCAAAGTGGCTGGGCTATCTTTGACAATCGCAATATCGATATGGTACCATACCGTCCTCATAACGACATGAGACGCAGAAAGGCTCTATTGGGCGATTTAAGTGCGTCAAATATGTTAGTATCGCCAGGGAACTTGCCTTACAAATATAAGGACTGGGAAGATATTCCATCATTAAATGATTCGGGATACTCAGTATTTGTCATTTTGGGAGAGAATGAAGTCTTTGTAGACGATATCCTAGAATGGTGTAAATTTGCTTTGAAATGTCCGTTAATAAAGCCAGCTGAAAAATCCAAGGGGATCTTTCAGCTGGAAATTCACGAGTATCAGAATACTAATAATGGTGCTTACGTTGATGTTGCTATTGAACCATGGGGTGTTCACGTTGCCTCCTTGTTTTTTGAAAACGTTATTGCTGCTAAACTTGAAGGGGATTTGCAGTTGAAGTTGCAACTGGTAGATTGTGAGGAATTTTTTGGCATTGTTCGTATTGCAAAGTTTCTAAATAAGATTTTATAGAGACTTGTTGTACTTCTTTGAACAAATGGAGCTTTTTTTACTATTACACTACACCTCTCTTGAGGGCTGAGAGAATTATTATGTATAACAAGTAGTGACGTATCTGTTTAGGAAAAAGCTTGCAAAAAATGGTATGACTAAGTATTGTTCAGCTAGTATGGCCAAGAGATGTTATAGGTCACAAAATAAACAGATTTGTGTGTATTCAAGCCCCTACCCCTGAGATAAGAATGAGAGTATATTAACAGGTCTTTTACCCTGAGATAAAAATGAGAGTATATAAACAGGTCTTTTAACCCTGAGATAAAAATGAGAGGATACTGTCGGTGGCAGCTAGTGTGCCCCCACTATCTCGCTCTGCTCGATAGTGTCACTATCGCACTAAAACAAGCCAGGCAGTGGATCACATATACTAATAAAGAAGACAAATCCATGGTATGTAATGCTTAATCCACGATTCGAAGGTCACGTGACAGTGCTGCATAGCATATTAATTTTTTCTTTTTTTTTTTGTTTACCTTTTTTTGTTTACCTTTTTTATTTTATTTATTTTTTTTTTTTTTTTTTTTTTTTGTGAGATACCAAAAAGAAACTCGCTTTAGATAAAGGAAACGGGATACTTGGTCTTTATCCGAGAGCTCTTCAACGCAAGATTGAGCAGAGCGCTAGGGCTTAGAGTCAATGACTAAGGGATGAGTGGAGAAGGGGATAATTCCGGTAAAGTAAAAGATTTTAAATCAAGCTTTGACGGCGATATTTTTCCTTCGATATATAACGAAGATGATTTTGTGTTCAAGATTAAAACCATTATAGGTACATCAGCTCGATCTCATCGACAACTTGCAGTTCAGGGCAATCTAGTTGCATATACTGCAAGCGGAGGGATTGTAGTTAGTAGAATTGACAAAACAAACAATTTGGTGGTGAGCCAGCGGTTTTTTTGTGCAAATGTTAGTTACAAAAGTGAACCGTTATCATCATCATTATCATCATCAGGAGCAACAAGAGTTTCAGCTCCTGATGCCTACTTGAAAATGATCAAGAAAGATGCTCTTGCACAGCCAGAAGAGCTATTGAAGGATTCTTATGGATACTTGCTTAACAGTGATCCCGAAGAAGTTTATGGTAACTCTTGCAGTCCCACCGATTTCGATGATTGTTACTCACTGGCAACTACTCCCACATCTATGATGAACAGCTCGTCGTCGCCATCGAAGTTAAAAAACAAAGTTAGATCAGTTAGTTGTCTTGCTATATCACCAAACAAAAAGCTATTAGCTGTTGGCGAAACCGGGTATCAACCACGAGTTCTTTTATTTTCATTAGCGCCAAATTCCCACAGTGGACCAATAATTGTGATATATGAGCATTCATTTGGAATAAATAGCTTATCATTTTCTCCTGATTCAAAGTACCTATGTTCATTAGGGCTTGTTAACGATGGGTGTATTCATATTTGGAAATTGGGCTTGAATACTGCTATACTACAAGCAAGCAATCGATGTTCTAATATAGTGCATAAAATGATATGGCACGAAAACACTATAATTACACTTGGGTTGAGATTTATTAAATTGTGGAATTTTGAAAATGGCGCAGGTAAGCCGCTAGTGCTAAAGGGGAAGAATGTCACTTTGGGAAATTTGATGAACTCCAATTTCGTTGGAGCAAGTATTTTAAACGAAGATGAGATGTTAATAATTGCAAATTCCAACCAATTGCTACTACTCAAGCTCAATTTCAACTCGCCCAAACTAGTAGCGTTGGAAAGCCCACTGCTTCAATTTGACTCGCTTGCTGTGGATCATGAATCAGGGGTAGTTTGGCTAGGAGGCGAAACAGATGATGGGTTGAAATCTATCCCCATTGATCAGCTAAAGACGCGTGAGTTGAATCAATTGAGTAATGGTCTTGTCCAGACTAATAGTAGTAGCAGCAGCAGTAGTAGTAGTAGTAAATTTCCAACAAAGTTGCATCTGCAATTCAACAGTGGCGTTTTCGGGATTGCGCCTAAGGAATCAACAAATAGAAATGGCGCTTTAGTTGATATTGTTGATTTTTCTTCAACGCATCTTATTTGTCTCAGTGGAGACGAAACAATTAGGGTTTACAACAAACTGGAAGGTAGACAAGACTCGCCACTCGCTGGAGCCGTCATAAGTGATATAGCCGGCTTCAAAAAGAGTCATACTAAGGAATTCTTGGTGTTTTCAAAATTTGGTAAAGTTGAAAAGTTTCTTCCAGAATCTTCTGAGTTGAAACCATTACTTAACTTTCAGCTACCTAGCAACGGTATAACTCCAAACACATTAACAGCAATAGAAAAGATTGATGAACTGACATTTGTTTTAGGTGATAAGTACGGTTCTTTATATATTGTTGAAATTCAAGGCAATCCATCAGAATACGAAATCAAATATCGAACTCAGGCTCATGTGACAATCATAAATGAAGTGATTTTTTTTCAATTTCAAGATAAAAACTTAATATGCAGCATATCAAGAGACAGGATGATCCAACTCTTTGTTCGAGACGAAGAATCTAAGATATGGGATTTATGGCAAACTGTACCAACACATAATGGAAATTTGCTTCAGGTGAAATATCATGATAATAGACTATATGTTTGTTCAAGCGACAGGTCGATTTCAATCCACGTGCTTTCAGGTGACCCCAAGTTGGCATTGATAAAGACTAAAATAATCACATTAAGGTCAACTCCAACTGCGATGGCAATATTTGATAATGATTTGGTAGTCTCCACAGTAGACAGACAGGTGCTAATATTTGATAATGCCAATAACAACTTTGAACTAAGGAGATCTTTAAAGTTGATGAATGAGAAGTTGAATGAGAGTATAGTAATTGCTTCCTTCGTCAAATTCCGTCACTTGTTAATCGCTTGGTCTGCTGACAAATCCATACGGTGCTTTAATTATTCAACTGGGAAACCAATTGGAGTCACTTGGGGTCATCTGGATTCCCTTCTTGGGTTATATCTTAGAACTGAAGATGTTGATGTTGATGTTGATGATGTTGATGATGTTGATGATGATGATGATGATGATGATGATGATGGTGGTGGTGGTGGTATTAATGATGAAGCAGAGTTGATATCAATTGGCAGTGATGGTTGTTTGTTTTCTTGGATAATCACAAAAGTATCTTTTAAAGAAGATTATTCACGAGCTTCGCCTTTTGATAAAGCAGCCACGTCAATCAACAATCAAGAAGAAGATTTGCAGTTTCCTGCTTACTCGAGAGTCACTCGAAAAGTTTTATCAATTACTCAGTTGGCTCCATCAAGCTCTCTGTCCAAAGATAAATCCAGTGAGAAGATAAATAAATTCACAACAAATCAAGCATCTGCTACCTCCGTATCTTCTTCTTTTTCTTTTTCTTCATCTCCAACAAGATTGACAACAGCTACACAAAGGAGGATTGATATGAGAAACAAATCTGTAGCTGCATCAAACTCGACATCATCGCCTACAAATTCACGTCCAACATCACCAATGAGATCAAAAACTGTATCTGGTTCTAGTTCTTGTTCTGGGCCTGGGTCTGGGCCTGGGTCTGGGCCTAGTTCCGTTTCACCAAAAAGATCTGGATTATCAACCATTGAAAAAGCACCACTTCCATTTGTATTGTCCAAATTAGACTCTCCATTGAAATCACCAACAACACTGTCTCGTCGAGCATTTTCACCTAAAAACCTACCAGATACCAGCACTAGCACTGCCTCCGCCACTGCCGTTTCTAAATCAAGACCATTTGTACACATGACTGGAATTGCTCGCCAAGGAAGTAAGATCGCGCCACCTCCACCTTCTTCTTCATCTCCTTCTCCTTCTTTCCCTATATCTCAACCAAAAACATCGATGTCAACGCCTACAATAACCGATACTTGCGATAGGTTTGTATCACAGCTTAACAAAATGCTTGAACATGCTGATCAACTTCTGTTGGAGCAGAAATCTACAATTCTTGACAAATTGGACAAACTAAGAAAACGAATATCTCCAGAAATCGACAACACGAGAGACGTATCATTGGAAGAATATAGCGATAAACTAATAGCTATAGTTGAGCAAAAAATGGCATCTTTTTACTCCTTTGCTCTGCGAAACGTCCGATCAACCCCTCTTGATGAGGAGGAGGAGGAGGAGGAGGAGGAGGAGGAGGTAGTAGCAGACTGAAAAATGGAAAAAAGATGAAAAATGTACACATACATATATACAACTGTGTAATGGCTGAATGAATTTACCTGGGTTTTATTGTAGCTGATTCTATAGGATTTGTATCCTTTAGTTTATCCGCTTGTTTCCATGGATTTGAGTCTAAGATGGCTCCCTTCTCCTCCTTTTTCTCTTCCTCCTTTCCCTTCTCCTCTTCTCTTACCTTATTCTCCAGCTCAATTCTATTTAATTCATTTTGCAATTTAGCATTTGCCTCCTGCTGCAACCTCCATTTTTCATTTTTCCATTTCTCATCAGCTTGTTTAGCCAATATTCGCAATCTTTGTTGTCGAAACTGATCTTGAACCAATTCATTCAAACTAGGAGCTTCTTCTCTTGTCCTTCTTAACCATTGTAACCACTGTGGCGGTACAGTCTTAAAGTAGTCAACTTCAAACAATTCCTTTCGATAGGGATCCATTTTTCTTCGTAGCCTTGACAAATTCCCATCTATAGTGAACTCCCAATATGTATTGCCATACAAATCATAGCCTATAAAGAATTTCCTCCTGAACGGAATATTTCGTCTTGCTTGCCATTTGTGAACAAATCTCTTCCACGGAGAGTATTTGGTCTTGATAATATCCATCTTGCAAACTCCAAAAGCTTACTCTTGAATGCTTTACAGATGTCTTATTCGTTCTGACTATTAATAGATTAAGAAGAAGAAGAAGAAAAAAAAAATAAATATATGTATAGAGCTCATTTATAGAGACGGCGGTTTAGGTAGGGACAGCATTCTTTGGACGAGTATACAAAGCAAAGAGATATACGAAGCGTGTACGTGACATGGATATATGAGCAATGCCCCGAGAAAGGTCCGGATCACAATTGAACAGTATCTTGCCAATACCAATAGAGCTCAATGATGGGGAAACCTTGGAGTCTCATACAAAAGATCATTTGAGTCATATAACCGATGTATTAGTAGGCGAGTATCATTTGATCAAAGGTGAGTGGGGGTCACAGTATTTTGTGTGGCAAATCAAAATAACATTAAACGACCATGAATTCTCATCAATTATCCTATATAAGAGATTTAGCGAGATCTTGCAGTTTTATAACGATCTTGAGAAATATTACGAGGAAAACAATGAAGCACAACATATTCCCACGCCACCATCTAAGGACGTGATGAGTCTTGAGCGATTACTAATGAGTAAGAGCTGGCTAGAAGAAAGACGAAGAGGACTTCAGTGGTTCTTGAGTAGAGTGTTGTTGGATCCGGTTATACAAAAGTGCCCTGTAACGAAGGAATTTGTATTGAGCTAGGCATCAACACTATCGAGCGACACTATCGAGCGACACTATCGAGCGACACTATTGAGCGACANCACTATCGAGCGACACTATCGAGCGACACTATCGAGCGACACTATCGAGCGACACTATCGAGCGACACTATCGAGCGACACTATCGAGCGACACTATTGAGCGACACTATTGAGCGACACTATCGAGCAGAGTGAGATAGTGTTGTAACAAGCTACTGGGTGTTGCTATGGAGCAGAGCGAGATAGTGTTGTAACAAGCTACCGAGTGTTGCTATCGAGCAGAGCGAGATGGTGTTGTAACAAGCTACTGGGTGTTGCTATCGAGCAGAGCGAGATAGTTTCGGTTACAGCTAGTGTCGGTGGCAGCTAGTTTTGGTGACAGCTGGTGTCGGTGGCAGCTAGTTTTGATGACAGCTGGTGTCGGTGGCAGACATTGTTGGTGGCAGCTAGTGTCGGTGACAGCTAGTGTGCTCCACTATCTCGCTTTGCTCGATAGTGACGATAGTGTCGTTCGATGGTGTATCACGTGATTGGCTAATTAATAAGTTGGTTTTTCTATTACCAATAGAAAAAGGGTCTAGGCTATCCATTAGTACCAGAATGATTAGTGATTAAAAAATTTGTCTCGGTTTATCGAGTAGAGAGAAAAAAAAGAAAAGCCAATGGTCTTTTAGAAGGTGAGGAAAAAAAAGTCCTGTATAAATAACTCGATAATTTTCCATAATTTTCCAGGTCTTTTACAAGCAAAGTATTTCATCAAGGTAGATTTGTATACAGATACGGGTAAGAAATACAGATAGAAGTTTAGATATAGGTATAAAAAAAAATGGTTCATCACAAGGTTACGATTATAGGATCAGGTCCAGCCGCTCATACGGCTGCTATCTACTTGGCAAGAGCTGAGATTAAGCCCACGTTATATGAAGGGATGTTGGCGAACGGTGTTGCAGCTGGTGGTCAGTTAACCACAACCACTGAAATTGAGAATTTCCCCGGATTCCCAGAAGGTATTAGCGGCACGGATTTAATGGACCGAATGAGACAACAATCAATAAGATTTGGTACAGACATTATAACTGAAACAATTTCCAAGTGTGATCTTTCTTCAAGACCTTTTAAATTATGGACCGAGTTCAATGAAGACGATGAGCCAATTACTACCGATGCCGTCATTCTTGCTACTGGTGCTTCGGCCAAGAGAA
Source organism: Lodderomyces oxycetoniae (assembly GCF_023343755.2). Lineage (NCBI taxonomy): Eukaryota > Fungi > Ascomycota > Pichiomycetes > Serinales > Debaryomycetaceae > Lodderomyces > Lodderomyces oxycetoniae. Next base: position 65,042 of record NW_026055470.1, on the reverse strand, counting down.
TGCACTTGCCAGGGGAAGACACTTATTGGCAACAGGGTATCTCGGCCTGTGCTGTTTGTGACGGTGCAGTACCAATTTTCAGAAACAAACCTTTAGCAGTTGTTGGTGGTGGTGATTCTGCTTGTGAAGAAGCCTTATTTTTGACCAAATATGCATCAAAAGTTTATTTGTTGGTTAGAAGAGACCAGTTGAGAGCATCAACGATTATGCAGAAAAGAGCCAAAAATAATGAAAAGTTGGAAATCTTGTGGAACACTGAAGCAAAAGAAGCGTTGGGTGATGGCAAACTATTACAAGCATTGAAAGTTCACAACAATAAAATCAAGGAAGATTCAGAGTTGAAAGTCAATGGTTTGTTCTATGCTATTGGTCACATTCCTGCAACTAAGATTGTTGAGGGACAACTTGAAATGGACGAAACTGGTTACATCAAGACCAAACCAGGTACCGCCGAAACCTCAATCAAAGGTGTGTTTGCTGCTGGTGATGTGCAAGATAAAGTCTACAGACAAGCAATTACTTCGGCAGGAACTGGATGTATGGCAGCTTTAGATTGTGAAAAATTCATTGCTGAATCGGAAGCTTAGAGGGGAGATAAACAAAGAAAAGAATAGTTTGTTTATGTTCCTTTGTTATTTTATTTTTTTCACTATATATATATATTTATAGAAGTTGAAACAATACATTATTTCTTGTTAGAAAAGATTTTGATAAGGAGGCTACTTAGCTAGCTATAAGGCTTCATTTCAATTTATTGTAGTTGTTATCGTAGTTGTTGTTGTTGCTATTGTAGTTGTTGTTGTTGCTATTGTAGTTGTTGTTGTTGCTATTGTAGTTGTTGTTGTTGCTATTGTAGTTGTTGTTGTTGCTATTGTAGTTGTTGTTGTTGCTATTGTAGTTGTTGTTGTTGTTGTTGCTTTTTTTTAAAATTGAGAGGAGTATACAACTTCAAATGGATTGTAAGTAGACAATCGTTCACTTTCTTCCAGAATGCTTACTCTGTCAGTTCCCTTTTCTTCGTGATAGTCATGAAAGAAGGGTTGATAGTTTTGAATCAAATCTGCTAAATGTGGATTTACATACTGTTCAGCAGTGTATTTTATCCTACTGCTCTCGTCGCTATCTGAAGACAGAGAGGTATATGAGGGCCCACTCTCTATACTCGATTTTGTGGGTTCTTTGAGACTATGGGTACTTTGATTTTGGCATGTTTCTTTCCCGCTTTGAAACTCGAAATTTGTATCAAATTCGTAATCGTGTAATATTTGAAGTAGCTCCGAGTTAGGGGGTAACGCTTGTCTGCCCCCACTATCAGATAACTCCAGATAAATCCTTTTCTTCTTCTTCTTTTGACTAATTGCTCTTTTCCTTTTTGGCAGCGATGAAGAATTGGGAATAAACTCCCTGATTGAGTACTCTTCCCAAGTATCAAGCTGGTTTGCCTTGTTTGCTAGAGAGAACTCTGCCAATTTTCTGGTAGCATCAGTCACATTTGGCAACCTTCCATCTGGACGACGCCCAATAAGTATTTTTGAATCTTCCTTTTGAGTTGATACCACAGTCTTTGTGTAGTAGTCTCGATCTATATTCTCTTTCATAGATTTAGAAAGCACTTTATAAGTTTTGGTATCGTGCTCGTTTGAACATGGTACAAGCCCAACCTCCTTTCTAGTTTTATAGGCTTCATCAATTCCAACATTAGTATCGGATCTCAAAACTATAACAATGCTCCAATTCCTTGGCTTTGTTCTACAACCACCAGCATCCTCTTGCTGAAATTCAAGATGATCAGAATCAACAGAAATCGATACTGAGTCTTGTGGCAAAATAATGGGAGAGCAACTGCTCTCATTAGCAAACAAGGCATCCATCTTTTTATACGTAGCTTTTGAAAATTCATGGATCAATTGCAACTCCTGAGAAGTTGCATCAAATGTGACATTAAACGTCTTGATGTCCATTCCTAGTCCCCTTTGTAGAGACTCCTCAGTATTACCTCCCCTAATGAGATCTTTAGCTGGATCCGGCTCTGGACAGTGTAAATTTTCCAAACTTTTTCCCTTTAATCCATGACCCTTTCTGCTGCTTTTGAGTCCCATTTTGGAAAGCTCCTCTTGTGTCAGCGGCTAATCAAACCGGATTAATTAGGAGGTTTACAATTGTTGCAAAAAAAAAAAAAAAAAAGAACGGAAAAAAAAAACGGAACCCGCCAGGAATAAAACTTTGCTACCCGGATTAATTCTGTCACTTTACCCGCCCTACTACTACTACTACTACTACTACCAAATACTAATGGGGTATAAATAAAGCAGTATTTCTTCATCTCCCATTATATGATCTTAAAGATTGGGTTAAAAACACATTATATCAGTCTATGTGACCTTGTTTGCTTCCTCGGTTTGGCATTAAAACCTTCATAATCTTGGATAATATTGCTCTGAGCCATATCTGTTACATATAAAATTGGATCAACTTATCCAAGTTACGGAAAAAAGAAAAAATTATGTAAGGGCAATTTATTCATTACATTACCCAGAAAGGAAACGAAACGAAACGAAACGAAACGAAAAGAAAGGAAAGGAAAAAGAAAAAGGTGAGTAGTTTTAACTTCAAGGCAATGTCTTTTAATAGTCCATTTGATGATGATCTTGAGAGAGTGGCAACAAACCGCTCTCATAGATATAAAGATTATCCCGAGTTTGAATCACTTTCAGAGAGTGTTGAAAATCAGTTGCATCATATAAATACTTCATTGCTAGTAGATATTAAACGGGATTTAGCTGATTTTGAACAAGATCCTAATGACTCTAAAAGAGCCGAAGCATTGAGCCCTAGTTTTATGAGAGCAACTGAATCCTACAAGAAACTAAATGATTTTGTAAAGCAACTAAATAATGCTATTAAAACGGTTGAAAATAATCATGAGGACGTTGAAACTATTAGCTACTTGAAGCAGAGGGAAGGAATCCAAATCAAGTTGATTAGGGATAGTCTTTCAAGGTTCAAGAATTACCAAAAACGCTTTGAATCAAAGCAATCGGAGCAGTTGCCAGGGCTAGTGGATACTTCAAGCGAACAACAGGCTCTGCAACTGCAACTGCAACTGCAACTGCAACTGCAACTGCAACTGCAAGTTCAGATTACATATGAGCCCGTAAACAGTGAGGAACTAGAACAGCAGACAATACTCATAGAACAAAGAGAAAGGGAAATACACCAAATCCAACAAGATACTCAGGAAATAAATAACATCTTTTCAAATTTGTCTACTATCATAAATGAACAACAGTTTCAAATTGACAGCATTGAAAATAACATTTTCAGCTACAGTTCCAATGCTCAACAAGCCTCAAACGAGTTGACAAGTGCCCAGAGGTATCAAAAACGATCAAATAGCACTTTGTTTTGCTATTTTATGATTCTCCTTGGTATCCTGACTTTTATAATTTTACTTAAACTAATATTCTAGTATTTTGATTGTTTTGGCTTTTGTTGTTGTTGTTGTTGTTGTTTTTAATCAACATGCCATATATTCACGTATCCATCGTCTCCTGCTGAAATTAATACTTCTTCTCCACCCAGGTCAAGCTCAGCCCAGATAATACTATTTACTTCATGCACTCCGTGAGCGGATTCTACTACGCTATCTATTCGCCATTTTCCCTTCTCCTCCTCCTCCTCCTTCTCTTCCTTCTCCTTCTCCTTCTCCTCTTGCTCCTCCTCCTTCTCCTCCTCCTCCTTCTCCTCCTTCTCCTCCTCCTCCTTCTCCTCCTCCTCCTTCTCCTCCTCCTCTTGCTCCTCTTGCTCCCCCTTCCTTTCTTTTTCTTCTTTGTATACCACTATTTTCCCATCTGATCCTGTTGATGCTATTTTCCCCGTTCTTGCAGACCAAGCCACAGAGTATATCGGGTGAGTATGGGCTGCGGGAAGTATGCATTCTTGCTCCCATACCATTTCATTATTATCTGGCCTTATCGAGCTCGGTAAGCTCGATTCATCTCCATTTCCAACCTGCTCAACTTGGTCTTTACTAAACCAAACTCTCACAGTTAAATCATCACTTGCAGATACCAATCTGGTTATACCCTCTTTAGCCATTTGGCTTTTAGGGTTCTCAAACCTGGAGCACCAAACTGTACCTTCATGCGCGTCCATGACCCCCGCACAAACCCATTCATCGTCATCGAATTCTTGTTTGTATATACGTATCGTGTCATCGTAGGAAGAGCTCGCCAAAAGATTCATTGTTGGATGCCAACTGACGTTTTTTACATCTTGCAGATGGTCAGCCAACACCGAGACGCACTCAAATTCTTCTAATGTCTCAGGATCTGTCTCCCATATCCAAACGGTTTTATCTCGAGAACAAGAGGCAAGATACCGTCCACTAAAATTCCAGTCAACGGCCTTGATTTCGTTTTCGTGCCCTTCTATGATAGCCATCAAGTTCCATTCATTGGAAGGGTTTGTAAGTATTTCCTTTTGGTTGTTGATGATTTCCTCAATGTCATATGCGTCATCGGGCTCGTCAATACCCCAGACCGATATCGTAGAGTCAAATGAACCAGCGGCTAGAGCAGGTAAATCTAAAACATTCAGTTTATAGTCAACGCCACCCATTGGCGGCTTAAACGAAACCGATCGTACAGATCGGCGATGTGTATCTTCCAAGTCAGCAATGTGGGGGAATTTTTGTGTCAATGAAAGCTTATAAATCTTCACTGACTTATCTGTAGAAGCAGTTGCCAATAACGGTAATGTTGGATGTGCACTTACACTCCATACCTTATCACTGTGAGCTTTAACTGAGTGAAGTAAATGCACCATCCTTGAATAGGTCAAGTCTGGATCACCACTTTTTTTGCAATTTTAAATCTATCAGCTATTTTTCATTTTTCATCTCATCTCTCATCTCTCATTTCTTATTTCTTATTTTTCACTATTTCCACTTTTTCACATTGACCCGATGCTCTCAACAAGGATAGCCACAGCAACGTCATTCCAACCACTTTCACGACGAGGCTTTCTACAAGGTCTACTACGAGGTCAAATAAGACTTCATTCCCAAAAGAGCCAAGGTGAAAATCCCCAAGAAGAAAAAGACTCACAAGGCCTTTCAAAAAAGAGCGATGCTGATGATGATAACAGATTGCTGCAAGAGTTTAAAATCAAACATACCACTTCAAAGTCGGCTCCGGCTCCGATGGAAAATAATGGTATAGAAAAACTAATGAAGAAGAGCAATAAGCCATATATACCAAAGCTCCAGCATCAACGGCTATCTTTTGAATATCCGGACTTGCCCAAAGAGGACAGTGATTTTGTTAATCTTTTCAATAAACCGAAAACAGTCTCCAGGTGGACTAGGTACATACCCAAAATCCTAACAGTAATTGTTGCAGCGTGGGCGGCTTATACCGTAAAAGTGTGGTATCTTGATGAAAATGAAGAAGGCGAGGATAGTAATGAACTTCTAGATGTGAATGAGTTTCATAAATTTATTGTCACTCATAAGGAAAAGATTGATGACGACCACTATATCATTGAGGTAACTCCAAAGTACGACAAGTGGAAATACAGCTTTGCTACAAATCCAGACAAGAAGTCGTTTTGGGATGGTGATAGAATCTGGTCTGTGGAAATTAAACAACCGGATATAAATGTTGTTAGGTCATACACACCGCTCCCACTATACTACTTGAAATCTGAATATACGAGATCTGGAGATAAAAAGCCGCTATTGAAAGTTTTAGACCCATCAGTTGACGAATTAGATAGATGTGGAACAATGTGTTTTTACGTGAAAAGGTACAAGCAAGGAGAAGTTTCTCGTTACATAACAGATCTCGATGTTGGGGATGAAATGGAAATCCGAGGACCACAAGTGGAGTACAAATTCCCATATCACCCTTTGAAAAAACTCCACCAACGTCCAATATTTAAAGACTTGGCATCAAAAGTAGAACCAGACAATTTAATCGAAGCAACTAAGAAAGACCACAACATTCCGGATGTCGATAATTTGAACTTCTATGCCGCAGGAACTGGTATAGCGCCCATTCTTCAGGTATTGTTTTCCAAAAACCCTTACATGGGTTATGTAAACTTGCACTACTCGGCCCAAAAGCCAGGAGAATTGGGTATTTTGAAAAGATTTCTTTTATTTTTGGATAAATTGGACAGAATCAAGATTTACTACCACTTTGACACTCAACCAACAACTATACTAAACGAAAAGGATATTGAATCGCCATCTGAACCCAACTACTATTCTCCCAAAAGATTTGAAGAAGTAACTTCGAATATGACATCAGAAGAAGCATTGAAGGTGAGACTACAAGTAATGGATGGAAAGGGAGGTGAAAATGAAGACAATCAAGACAATAACGCTAAACTGGATAAGGTTCTGAAACGCATACGCTCTGCTGAAGAGCGTGGTGTGAGATACGAAACGGCATTACAGCAAGCCGCTGTGACATCTAAGGAAAACAAAAAGCCAGCTGCCTTGGCGATTGTGTGTGGCCCTGATGGCTTTGTCGAATACGTTGCTGGCCAGAAAGATCTTGTAAATAGAGAGCAGGGCGAAGTCAGGGGATTATTAGGCTCAAAAAATTGGAACAACTCGAACGTGTATAAATTATAAGACTAGTCTATAATTGATCATCAACACTAACATCAACATCTATCAATCCGATCTTTTTGCCGAAATGGTATAGCACTCTTTGAGCATCTCTAAATTGCGAACATAAAGTTATCACCTCTTTCAAAAGTTCTCTTCTATCTAATCCGCATATTTTAGAGTCCCAATTGCTGCTCGCGCCATTTATTTGTCCCACTTGGTCGTCGTCAATTGGGCCTAGTAAATCGTCGCAGACTTCATAAAGCTTAGCCTTGAATCCGAGCTCACATATTCTTTGCACATATGTTTTAAAGAACTTGTGGAAATCCTTATTCTCGCCAAGTAGCTCGCAACACAAAATTCTATTTTCCAAATGGCTTATCGAGATGGTGTTTTCCAAACTTTCAAATCCTTCCTTCATAATCATATTTTTTGAAATCTTATTAAAGTATTTACCTCTTCCTGACCTTCTTTTCCTCAAGATTTCTTCATTGGTCTTATGCTCCAAAAGCTCAATTATCGACTCTTCACTGTTAAACATATTGAGAGTTTGTGGAGTCTTTTTCCCGTCCTCGACACTATCCCAGTAATACGACCCAAACAACCACCACGATTCGGTGATTACTAGCCAGACCTCCAAGTCTTGATTATACAAATAGCCAGACCCATTTGATAGCGTAACAAGAGGAATACCACGTGATGTTATTGCACACATGGTTATGTTGTCGGATCTAGAAAGACCATCGTCCAGGAACTTGGAACTCAATTCCAACAATGCACTTATCGAGCAAGTAACTTCGTTTTTCTTTTTAACCATATCCCAAACATACAACTCTCCAATACTTGTAACTGCCATCAAATAATTTCCGTGGCTTTCCAAAAACAGAATAGGGGAACCTAATATAATGGTTGGCAATAATCTTTTACCTGATACACGTGAATATGTGAGTATTTGACCGTCAATTGTGGCTATTGCCCAAAATTTATGACCTTCGCTTGCCAACTGGATGTACTTGGGCACAAAATCACACCATATTTCTTTCTCCTTTTTGAAGAACGTAACTCTTGAAGGTTTTGCTTCATTTCCTGATCCATTTTTAACGTCAAAAGTATAAAAATTACTATCATCATCTTGGCTTTTAAGTTGAAACCCAAATCTCACTTTAGGAGTTGCCAAACGCACCTTAGAAAAGGATGTATTTGGATTGGTGATAACTGATCCTATGAATTTCACAGGCTCCATTTCTCGTTTTGGTTTTTTAAGTGATCCATTATTGCCATTCAACAAATTCTCTGATCGCACTCTTTTCGACCTGTTCAATTCCTCGCTTACTGAGTATGATGGCTTGTTAAACTCCATTAATGACTTGGCATTATTGGCAGATGCTGGGATCAGTTCTGATGGCATTGACAAAAATGTCGACGATGATGACTTGGGAAGCCCCGAAACTGTAGAGGAGCTGTTGCCTGATATCAACATTGGCTGGATTCGCCTCTTTCCGTTCTTTGTTGTGACTTTCTGATTACGAAGAGCTTGGATAGGTTTTGTTTCTGTTGCAGCTTTTCCTTCCTGTAAGCGGTGTGATGGTGGTGATTGCAGAAGATTTTTCAGCTCATTGATGGGAGTAATGGTGCTGGCGGTGGTGCTGGCGGTGGTGGTGGTAATGATTGTTTCTGTGGATGGTTCCGAAGCAGTTAAAACCTCGGGCTCAACCTCGCCTTTCTTTACTGCACTAGACTTCTTCTCGGTATTGGTTTGTTCAGTGGTTTCCTTTTCAACAGGAGTACTTTCTACTTGAGCTAGTGCACTTACGGCGTCTTTTTGATCCGTGTATTCGATAGGTGCTAACGTTTTCCTATTTCCACTAGGCTGCTCAAATTCGTACCTATAAGTCATTGGCTTGATCAAATCTCTCTGCATTGTTCTGAGTTTCTCCAATGTTTTGTTACTGACTTTGAATCCCAATTCATTTTCATCAAATGACAATATTCCCAAATTACCTCTTGATGTGCAAAACAACAAGCTATTTGTTGTTGTCCATACCAAGTCGTAAATTTGTGCATCAACCACATCGCGAAGTATCATAATAGGGGCTGTTTTAGACGTATTCCAAATTGTTACGGTTCTGTCCAAGCCACCTGAGGCAATAATATTGTAGATGTTGTTCATCTCCTTTTCTCGTTCCGAGTACAAGTGAGGATTAAACTTAACAACTTCGCATGTTAGATCGTGTCCGACTAAGCTTGCTCTTGTTGCCCAATTCTTGGAGCTGGATAATAAGGAGATCAATGATGTTTGATTTTTTGTTGCAGTGGGAATCGAAACCAACTCTCCATCGGGGGACCATGAGATTCTCTTATACTTGACATTCAACGGGTTTTTGCTAAACAACTTTGAGATTTTATTTATGAGTCTAAATTTATATAGCTTTGATGATGATGTTGAATCGTATTCATATTGAAATACATTTATTTGAGTATCATCTCCAATGGAGACAAGATAGTTGCTAACGCCATTAAATGCCAAACTTCTTTGTATTACTGGTTTCTCCAGAGACGGCGTGCTTAGTTCCTGGAACGTGTTTTGCTCTACATCGTAGACGTATAACTTTTCATCCAATGTGCTCCAAGCGACTAATCTTCCGTCTCTGGAGACAGATAAATCAACCACAGGCTTCAATTGAGCAGCGGTGCTTTCATTAAATGGGTATATCTGTTTGTGTATTGAATTGTTGTCGTCTCTGAGATCATGATAGTAGATACGCCCCAGACTAGAACCCGATATGAATTTATTTATCGTGTTTGGTAACCATCGCAACATCGTGACTGTTGAGTCGTGGCATTTAATGTGATGAATAGGTTTAATGACCTCGACTTTTTGTTTCAACTCAATCTCTGAAGATGTAGCTTTCAATTTAGCGACTTCGACCAATTCCAATAGGTTCCAAATACTTATACAGTGATCCTTTCCACCAGTAATGAGGCCAGTGTTATCTTTGTTTATATCCAAGCAGTGTATCTCCCCACCATGAAATACCAGCGGTAGAACTAAAAACCTCATCCTGAAACCAATATATCTACTGCAGGGGGGAAGCCTCTCATGAGCAGCTTATAGTCTCTGAGTATATATATATATATTGGGTTTTGGTTACAAGTTTTTTTCTCAACACGTAAAGTGCTTTTCGATTTTTATCGAGCGACACTATCGAGCGATACTATCGAGCGGCACTATCGAGCAGAGCGAGATAGTAGAGCACACTAGCTGCCATAGGGTAGTGGGTCTGAATAAGGGTATAAAAGCGTGTATGGGGGAGAGGGGGTGACCACTGGCACCACTATGAAGCGAGATAGTGGTGCAATCAAACCCTTTTGAGTGTAGATAAAGAAAGAGTGTAGATAGAGAAAGAGTGTAGATAGATGAAAGAGTGTAGCTAGTCGGTGCTGCTCCACTATTGAGAAGAACGAGATAGTGTCGATAGTGTCGCTCGATAGTGTCGCTCGATAGTGTCGATACTGTTGCTCGATAGTGTTGCTGGATAGTGGAGCAACACCCAGTAGCTTATTACAACACTATCTCGCTCTGCTCGATACTGTTGCTCGATACTGTTGCTCGATACTGTTGCTCGATACTGTTGCTCGATAGTGTCGCTCAACAGCACAGACTAATCTTTTAAAATCCCGTTAACTTATAGAATGTAAGCTCCCATTTTTACAACACCCTCAACGACTCTCTCTACAAGCCTCGCCGATATTCGCAAAAAGCTCTTTTTTTTTAAGAAAAACCAAGACAAACGCAACCTTTGTTTGGTTTGCTAGAGTTATGTATCTTTGTTTGGTTTGCTAGAATTATGTATCTTTGTTTGGTTTGCTAGAGTTATTTACTTACCAATACAGAGTCATCTGGTAGAAATCAATCTTGATTCTCTCAAATGAGACTCACTCATTATAAAATGTACGATATATGGAATTACTATATCCTTTAGCTAGTCAGTGTGTTCCACTATCGAGCAGAGTGAGTTAGTGGAGCAACACTCAGTAGACACTATCGAGCAGAGCAACATAGTGGTGCAACACTCACTAGCTTGTTACAACACTATCGAGTAGAGCGAGATGGTGTTGCTCGATAGTGCAACACTTAGTAGCTTGTTACAACACTATCTCGCTCTGCTCGATAGTGTTGCTCGACATTGGAGCAACACTCACTTGCTTGTTACAACACTATCGAGTAGAGCGAGATGGTGTCGCTTGATAGTAGAGGAACACTTAGTAGCTTGTTACAACACTATCTCGCTCTGCTCGATAGTGTTTCTCGATAGTGTTTCTCGAGTGTTTCTTGATGGTGTTACTAAAAAAAGAAAAGATTGGTTGAAAAAATTTGTTAATTAACTCACGATTCTATCCCAGCGGAAATTTTCGATTATCAATTGAGGTTTTTTTTTTTTTTTACCTTATAGGGTATCAAACCGACTACAAAATCGGTTGTCTTTATTGAGTCCAGAAAGGATTCACTCTGGTATACTTTGGGTAAGGAATAATTTCTTTACTTTTTCCACAAAGATTTACAAGGATTTACAGGTTTGGTTGCTTGTTGCTTGTACTTGCTGAAAAGAAGATGGCCAACGATGAATACGTTACCGACTCTAGTTCGGATTTCACCGAGTATTGGATAGACTCCTTTTTAGGGATTAAGGGAAATGAGTATTTTTGCGATATCGATGATGAATATATACGCGATCGGTTCAATTTGACAGGCTTGAATCAGGAGGTGACAAAATTACCCACGTTGATAGATATAATAACCGATGTTATTGATATTGACTCACAGCCCGAAGAACATAGGGAGGTTTTGGAACACAATGCGAGAATCCTATACGGCTTGATCCATGCAAGGTACATCCTCACAACTCGAGGTTTGAACAAGATGTTTGAAAAATTTAGAAATGGCGATTTCGGTTATTGTCCAAGAGTACACTGTCAGCTCAACCCTCTACTACCAATAGGCTTAAACGATCAGCCCCGAATGGCGAGCGTGAAGTTATACTGCTCAAAATGTGAGGACTTGTACAACCCAAAATCCGGACGTCATTCTGTTATTGATGGTGCATACTTTGGTACATCATTCCCAGCTATGTTTTTCCAAAATTTCCCAAACATGATCCCGGTGCATCTGAAAGATACTTATGTTCCTCGGGTTTTTGGGTTCAAGTTACACGAATACTCGAAATTAAATAGATGGAGAGAATTACAGCGTTTGAAGTTGGAGAGAAGGCTAATGAAAAATGGTATACAGACAAATAATGTTGTTGGTGGATTCATAATGGATAATCCCAATGGTGCTACAAACAGTAGCTATGCAGATGAACAACGCAACTTGAGGTCTCAACAATCGCAATTCGTAGTGAAATAATAACAAGATTGGCAGACGAAAAAGGCGAGTTGGGGAGGTGGGGAGGTGGGACACTATCGAGCAGAGCGAGATAGTGAAGCAACATTCAGTAGCTTGTTACAACACTATCTCGCTCTACTCGATAGTGTTGCTCGATAGTGGAGCACAGGTTTAATTGTTGAGTTTTGTTAATATGTAAAGTTTGTATACGAACTACGGTTTTATCTAATAGACATAATAAAAGCGGATGGCTTTCACTTTTTATCAAGAATCAATCAACCAACCAGCCAACCATCACCAACATCAAAGAAAAAAATAAAATGAAAAAAAAAAAATGAAAAAAATAGCTTCAAAGCGTTTACAAATACGGCCCGATTTTATGCAGAAGTATGCTTTCGAGGAGAATTGTGGCCATTACTAGGAATGCGAGGTATATCACCACCACCACCACCACCACGCAAAAGGTACCCAGTGTACAACAAGTAGGCGTATACGAGACACTTCCATCACACTCGCGTGTGTTTTCCATGATTCAACCGACTGGACGTATCCATTTAGGAAATTACCTTGGTGCAGTCAAAAGCTGGCGCACATTATCTGATACAAATCCCGATAGTGAGTTTATCTTTGGGATAGCAGATCTTCATGCATTTACTGTACAGAAGCCTGCTTCTCAATTGAAAGAATTTCGACATCAAGCTATTGCGAGCTTGCTATCTTGTGGACTAGACATTTCGAAATGTGTTTTGTACTTTCAGTCTGCTATCCCCGAACACCTGGAGTTGAATTGGTACTTGACGTGTTTGACAAGTATGGGCCAGTTAAACCGCATGTCTCAGTGGAAACTGAAAGCACAGCAATCACAGAATAGTACTATTTTAGATGACACGGTGATTGAAGCAACTAAAGCAGGACTTTTTTGCTATCCCGTCTTGCAAGCGGCCGATGTATTGCTTTACAAGTCTACTCATGTACCGGTAGGCGACGATCAGACACAGCACTTGGAATTATGCCGTAACATTGCACGAGCATTCAATAGTTTTTACCAAGTTGATTTCTTCCCTATACCAAAAACGCTATTAACTCCAGCTAAGAAGATATTGAGTTTGAAAAACCCCGAGAAAAAGATGTCGAAATCGGATCCTGTTCAAGCTGGTTGTGTGTACGTTACTGATACGCCAGATGAGATTTTTCGTAAAGTGAGAAAAGCTACGACTGATTCCATCCAGGGACCTTGGAACTTTGATCCCGTTTCGAGACCAGGTGTATCGAACTTAATCAGTATTGTGTCGGGTCTAACCGACAAGTCGATTGAAGAGACAGTTGCCAGTCTCCAAGTGTTGAAAGACCACAAGGCGTTAAAGGATTATGTTTCCAATTTGATCATTGATGAATTCAAAGAAAAGAGACAATTGTATGATGAGTTGTTGAACGATAAGGCATACCTCGATAAGGTGTGTAACAAAGGTCGCGACAATGCTAAAGAGATGGCTCAAAAGAATATACAACAGATTAAGCAAATCATTGGCATGGACTGAAGACTGTCGTCACTGTCGTCACTGTCGTCACTGTCGTCACTGTCGTCACTGTCGTCACTATCGTCACTATCGTCACTATCGAGCAGAGCGAGATAGTGTCTACTAAAAGTTGCTTCAATATCGAGCAAAGCGAGATAGTGGAGCACACTAGCTGTCATCACTTAGTAGCTTGTTACAACACTATCTCGCTCTGCTCGATAGTGTTGCTCGATAGTGTTGCTCGATAGTGTTGCTGTAAATACATACCCATAGAGTGTAATATCCTGCGATTAATACACATTGAATAATATCTTGACACTAATACCCTAGTAAGCACAGGATTATACAGAGTAATTTCTTGACGCTAACACATAAAGTAACCCTCTTGAGACTTTTGTTCAAAAATACTAGTTTGTGCCATTCGCGCGAGATGGCTCGACACGAGAACTCGTAAAATTTTAGCTGTGAAAAAAAAGAAACAAAAAAATCAAGACAAAGGAAAATGAAAGGAATCCACGCATCGCGGCGCGTTGTTTTGATTAAATCACGTAAACCAAATTAAATAGCTGGCAAGGTTTAGAGGAAAAACACGACACATAAGCCGTGGGGAGAGTTACTAAGGGTACCAGGTTTTGTAGGTGAGAATTCACAGCTGGGGCGGGAAGAAAAAAAAAGGGAAGGAGCGTTTTCAATTTTTCTTTTCTTTCCTCATCATTGCTTCAGCAAGTAGTAAATCAATTTAGTGAAAAAAAGAAAATATAAACATTACATCTCTTACGATTGAGCAAGTCAAATTCCACAATCCACAACAACTGAGCTCTATACTGAAAGGAGAGAGTGAGAGAGACTGTGAGAGAGAGTGAGAGGGGGGAAAAAAAAGTTTGACCTTGAAGCAGACCTTTTAAGCACCAGTAAACCAAAACTGTGTTCAACAACTAAACTGAACAAGTTTTATTGGTTGCCCTTTTGTATACCATGAGTAGCCGCAATGAGGTTCATAAGCAGATGCAAATTAAGATACTATATTCGTTCAATAACAATCTGACTACATTTTTATCACGATCGTCTCAGCTATATCCAGTGCAGACCGTTGATGTTCCTATCCAGTCTTCGCTAGGTGAAACCCCCGGTATGATCACCTTGGGTGCTTTTGAGTTGAAAAACTGTATCCAACAATTACTTGAAACGAATCTGGAAAACTTCAAGCTCCAGAGCGAAGATTACGCAGTTTACTATAAAGATATAACTGAACAACCCGATGAACCATTTGTGAGCAATGGCGTGTTCTCATCACTTTTATCCAGCAATGAGTCATGTCTAATACCTGGCCGTGTTTGTCAAAACGTTTCGGCGAATATTTTATTTGGCAAAAAGGGCAATTCGGCATCGTTGACCTTGGAAATTAGACTAAAGTTACATACAATCGAGGCGGCACAATCTGCAACGGCATCTGCAACAACAACAACAGCAGCAGCAACAACAACAACAATGGCAGCAATGCGCAACTCTTCACAACAGCAGCGGCAGCCACGTCCGCAACAGGTAAGTCGACATCATCCCCTTCATACAACACACACTACACTACAAGTTGAGCGCAAAAGACCCTACGATGCATTGCTGCTGAGTGTCTCTTCGTTCATACCGGCAGCGAAAGCAACTAGGACATTATCCCTACCCTCATATGCAAACATTCATGATATCCAACAAGCGGATAGAAATCCCACTTTGCGATATAATCGAGAAAATGTGGAAAACAGATTTAAGCTGGCATCGTTCTATCGAGACAAGGTTGTATTTGACAAGGGCGAGAAAAGGCAGAAGCGCTATCCAAATGTTTCGCAACCACCACACTCACAACCAAAGTCGAGCTCTTTCACTTCTTCACAACTACTTCCTCAACGCGCTGTGCGTACCAGATCTATGTTTGTAAATACCCCGACGATGGCCTCATCTCCAATAAACGAAGAAACTTATTCTTCAGATGATCCAGAGTACAAGGCTGGTGAAGACCAAAAAACACATATTGAAGAAGAAGAAGAAGAAGAGGAGGAGGATGGGGAGGGGGAGGATGGGGAGGAGGAGGAAGATGAAGACGATGAAGACTATGATGCAACATCGCCCTATACGCCTCAGCAGCCACCTTTTGTGAACAAAGAAACGCCTCCGGAACTTCCAGAAGATTTGGATAGTAAACGCACCCACACAATATCGAGCTCAAAGCTTCCAGAAAACCACGGGTTGGTGTGCATCAATTCGTGCTGCCGCACGCAAACATCAATCGCTTGGAAATATTTTGAGACGGAATACAAACCTCATTTTTCAGCATTGATAAGGGCTACGGAATTTGACAAGAAGCATTACGAAGGCATGCATGGGCCACTTTGTAATGCATGCTTTCTATTCTACAAGAATAAAGGATTCATGAGACCGGAACATGTTGTACGGAAATATAATCAGCAGCAGAGATATAATCAAAAATTGAGAATGAGGAATTCAAAAGAGGAGGAGGAAGCCGACCATTTGACGAGATCGGCGTTGAGTACTATAGCCAGTAGTAAGAAAAATTTGGCATCGTCACCTGCCACCTTTCCAACGCCTTCACATACACCATCTACTATCAATCAAGTAATTCAAAACAAATATCATAGTGGGAATAATCATTTTCACATGAACCCAACTCCAACTGGTCAGACTCCCGAATACAATGACTTAATGAACCAGTTGAATGTTTATGGTGGACCCAGTACCGACATCGATCCGTTGCCCGGTGCAACGCCTCCAATGATTGCTGTCAAATCAAATACAAGAGTGATAAATATTGGTGTTGATGACTTGGACGCGAAAAAAGCAACAAAACTAAATACTCGAGTGATAAATATTGCCAATGATGAAGATGAAAATAAGGAAAACTGTCCTCCACAAACCATCAACACCATCAACAACAAGAACGCCGCCACCACCACCACCACCACTGCTGCTTCTTCCGCTACTGCAAAAGAATTTGCCGAGTTTGACGCCATGCTACAGTCCATTCATGAGGATGCCAACACCAACTGGATGAACTTCTTTTCGCAACCAACACCTAGAGACCAGAACAGTCCCAATTCCAAAACTCCCGTAGACCAGAATCCTAGCGTCAACATCAAAAGAAGGCCAAACACATCATCATCATCATCAGCATCATCTAGACAATCACGCAATGACAAGCTGTTAGTAAACATGCCTAGTTCTCCTTACTTGTCTACACAACTTCATTCCGATGAAGCTGTTGGAGGTGATGGTGATGCTGGTATTGATGATGATGCTGAGATTAATGAAGAGTTGAAACAGTTGGTTGATAGGAGCACATATAAAGCATTTAACAACTCCACTCCTGATAAAGCTAATAGAACAGACACAACGAACCTGTTGTTGAATTGGCAACACAATACAAATAATGCCAATGCTAGTAACAAGAACTTGGCTTCAACACCAAGCACTGATTTTTTCTCTAATGATGATGCAGTGAAATTAGATTTGGCTGTTGAGGATAATAAGGAAAAAGCTACAATTACGTAAAAAATGAAAATAGAATTAAATAGAACGAGAACAGGTATTAATTGCATGGTTGTCGAAACCTTTTTACTTTGGATAATCATGAAAGTATTTAGTTTTCGACCTCTGAATGATAAAAATAGAGGTATTTTTAATATACTTTATAAAAAGAAAAGGAGGTATCTTTATTTCCTAGCTAAAATTGACTTTTAATCAATAAACTGTTGATGATAAAAACCTCTGAAACGAAAATCCCAATTTTGCAAATGCTTAATCTTGTCCAATTGATTCAGAGGAATGAGACCCTGTTGATATACCATAATGCATTCTTTTCAATTTTTAAAAGACAAGTAAGACACACAATGGCAGTCACTGTGCTCCACTATCTTGCTCTGCTCAATAGTGTCTACATATTTTCCAAAACACTTATATATCAAGCTACTAATAATAAAACTTCGTCAATTTCCTTTGTAGTGTAATGGCTATCACGGTTCGCTTTCACCGAGCAGATCGGGGTTCGATTCCCCGCAAGGGAGAAATTTAATTTTTTTTTTGGCTGGAAATCCAGAATTATAAAGGACACTATCGAGTAGAGTGAGATGGTGTTGCAATAAGCTACCAAGTGTTACTCCACTATCTCGCTTCCCTCGATAGTGTCGTATTGAGTTTCAGCTAAACCTATGTATGTGCGTATCTGGAGGATTTTGGGCCAGGAGTGATTAAAATACATAGTTAGTTCTCGAGTAGCTGGCTTTTTACTTGCAATGTACTCACATGTGAAGTAAAATTAGGAGAAAAGAGACTCATAATGTCGTGTAGTTTGGCTGATAAATCGCTCTTATTGATAAGGGATGTTTGTTATACATATTGCCAGAAAATTACGATTCAAAATATTTGCATACCTACTAAATAGGATATTTGTAGTATTCATATTATCAATAAAATCTTTTTAGTTTCATGTGTGTTAGTAAGGAAAACTTTTTTTTCTTTTTGATTCTTGATCTTCACTGCAACTTTAGGCTTGTGCAAAACTCTCAAGAAATTCCTTTGTAGTGTAATGGCTATCACGGTTCGCTTTCACCGAGCAGATCGGGGTTCGATTCCCCGCAAGGGAGTACAGTTGTTAATTTTTTTTTTAAAGTTGCTTCCAATGATTATTCAGAGAGCTCCATCTTTAAACAAACCTTAGTCTGTGAAGTAAAAAAAAAAAAAGAAAATCGCGAAGCTAATTGCAATATAGAAGTTTATAACAATCTCATGTTTAACTCGCATAAACTTATTACTTCATTTTATTATTGCTTTGCAGGAAAAAAATTTCGCAACCATTTTTTTTTTTCGCATCCATTCTTGTCAAAGTTCTCAGATTTATCACTACAAATCATTTAGTATGATTTTAGACTACTAAATGTAGATTGCACAAGTTCAATGACTAATTTGAGTAGTCTTAAAGAAAGTTAGTCAATAACGCATCCCACTAGTGAAAAGAATGAAACTAGAAACTATTTCAACATAAACCAACCATTAAAAAGGCTTAAATTTGAAAAAGAATAACAAAACGAAAAAACGGCTGCAAATTGTACATGGATACACGACTTCAACATTAGATAACGCAAAAGGAATCATTAACAAATACAATTATTATAGGCAATTGACTATAAGAGAGGAGGAGACTCAGCTTTACTTGTATTATCTTAATCACTTCTCCTACCAAACGCCAAAGTGTAGCACATTCTTCCAAAGAAAAGCTATCAAGAGAGGAAAAAGGAAAAAAAAAAAAGAAAAGAAAAAAAAAAAAAAGAAAGGAGATCGAGAATGTTGTTTGATTAAAAATATTGCAATACTTTCCTTTATCACCTGTTTAACCTACAACTTGCCTTTTCTTTATTTGGTTGAAAGATTAATATATTTGATTACAAACCCACCAAGCCTCAAAGAATGTCAAATATTACGCACCTCGGCAAGAATACTATTTAGTAGATGAAATTCATATTGGCAATTTGTGGCAATACACTACTCGTTTTGAAATTGAAAATGAAATTGAAAATAGTTTGCATAGAAGCTTAAAAATCTCGGCATACAGTTTTACAGGACTCTCCCTCTTACACGAGAGAGAGTGAGAAAGTAAGAAGAACATCAATCATTGACAAGCTACCCATCCCTTTTTCACTGGCAATAAATTGTCACTACTTTAGAAATGATATTTTTTTTGTGGACAACTTGGCATGCTTTTCCAGGGGGGAGAGGACAACAATAGTAAATACTATTGTTGAAATGGATCTGTTTGTTTGTGGTCTAAAAAAGGTTAAATGAATTACCGATTTGTAATCTTTTGTTTACAATTTTGACTGAAGATAAAAATAAAAAGTATCAAGAGCACTGGGCGTGGGAAAAAAAAAATGACTGGTACTGACACTATCGACCAGAGCGAGATAATGTTGTAACAAGCTACATGGCTTTAAGCTAGTTAGGTGTAAGTGTCAGTGTGAGTGTGTATGTGTCAGTGTGAGTGTGTAAGTGTCAGTGTGAGTGTGTATGTGTCAGTGTGAGTGTGTATGTGTCAGTGTGAGTGTGTATGTGTCAGTGTGAGTGTGTATGTGTCAGTGTGAGTGTGTATGTGTCAGTGTGAGTGTGTATGTGAGTGTGTATGTGAGTGTGTATGTGAGTGTGTATGTGAGTGTGTGTGTATGGAAAAAGGGGGATGAAATTCTTAGTAATTTGAAAGCATTAATTTGTAAACAAGAAATTAATAGATTAGAGCTCGCTTATTTAACGTCAATTTTCAATAAAATTATAAATAATTCAATTCCTTACTTTTATTATTGTTGCTCAATTTTTGTCCTTCCTATCCTTTGGTTTGTTGTTATATTTGACAAAGAAGGTAGGAAAAGTATTTTCGAAAGATGTCAATATTTAGTAACAGCAAAGTTCATGTACGCTACAAGTTAACCTCTTTTTTTTTTTCCTTTCCTTCTCTCTTGTATGTATGTAATTTATTTATTAAAAGATTTTTTTTTTAACCTGCAACCGATTGCGAAAAAACTAGAAAATCAATCAAGAAGTTACTGGTACTAGCAAGTAGTATGCACTTACCCTAGCCCCTCTCCTTTCTTTGCTCTCTTTCCTTACTTGGTTACCCCTTATTCATAAAATAATCCTATTTCCAAGTGTATCCCTTTTTTCTTTTATTTTACTGATCATCTTACTCTTTACATTATTTGTAGATCTCTACTTTTTTTTTATATTTTTTTTTTTTTTTTTTTTTTTTTTTTTTTTGTTGTTATTATTAGAACAGAGATACCAAATATAACCAGTTATCAAATCTTACTAGTTCTCCATGGTTATATCTCACATACGTGTCTCCTGTTGCGATTAAAACAAGAAAAACTTAACAAACTATGAATATTGCTTATTCTTTCGATTTTTTTTTTTGCCCCCACCACATCAAAATACATTATTTAGATTTTTTTTACAATTTTTTTTTAGAAATTTAGTTTGATGAGAAGAGGATTGATTGAGGACAGATCATGCAAGTGGGTCTCAGTGTAATCCACAGTACATACGTATATGTATATGTATATGTATATGTATATGTATATGTATATGTATATGTATATATATATATGGACAGAAAATGCTTCTTAATCTTTTCTCGACCATTTCATAAACCGTATCGTTCTCCCATTACTATCTACTCTTGTATTCTGCTATTACTATATCCCAAACTCCCTTTCCCAATAATCAGTACATTTCAATAGAAGTCTCACCAATTTCGGAAAATGATCCCCCACCCATCACAAGATACATACTTACTCAGGGAACATCAATTCTACTCCATGAGTGAAGGAAGTGCACATGAAAATTGTTTAGTAGGAGTTTTTGAAAAATTACTATCTTTCAATAAGGAACACATTTTTGGAATAGATAACACTTTAAGAGTTTTTTTTCTTATCCTATGTATATTTATGCTCATGGCAATATCTCGCGCTTTTAAGCGGAGAAGAAGTCTAGTCAAGGAAAAGTCCAGACCTATTAGCATAGTATGAGTTAAGAATAGCCTCGCTCGCGACTCAGACTCAAGCGAGTATAACAACAACAACTTTCTTTCATTTCGTTATTCCCGGTATTACCAATTCATTTTCATTACTTTATTTCACTTTGAATAGGGTTATTTGTTCCTACCTCCTTGCAATTCACATTACTAAGAAGTGTCCCATCAAACTTTCCCACTAACATATATATATATATATATATATAGCTACGAGTTACTACCAACACCCAGTGAGTACGTGCTGTCATTTTCTTTACATCGTTGCTGCATTTTTCGGTTTATAGACATAGGTTACGAACAACATTCCACATTAATAAATAATAATAATAGTAATAACGTCTCTAATTCTAATCTATTTCTATCACACCTTTAATTTTTCTCTATATTATCTCTTTTCTATGATTTTTGACAATTCAATATCCCAGATATTCCAGTCAAACCAAATTAAATTAGGCACTATTGTTAAAAGGTGCCATAACGAATGCGCATCCACTAACCGAAACCACGGTTCAAAATCATTCAACTCCAACATTATCCCACATAATAATACACAATTGTTGACTATGGGTATATATGGAATTAGCCGCACATCCGATATAAATATATAACCCATCTTCCATAATATCTTTGTCTCGTAGTGCAAATACAAGACAGAGTTGTGATACTTTATAAAACTATCTCGGAAAATCCTCGCCACTTGAAGTGAATGAACTATCCATAGTACCATGGCAGATAAGCCAACAATCATATTGATCTTCATATTGTACTCATAGTCCCAACTACGATATAGTCGAATCACATGATACAAATATAACATAACCAATGCCAAATGGAAAACCTTCAATTTCCACATATTGTTGACAAAATAAAGTCCAAAATATCTCACTACTATAACATTCAAATTCGACAATATTATAGCAAAAGCACCAAAATAATCCAAAATTTCAGTAAATGAAGTATCCTTGATATGGAAAATCACACTAAAACTCCAACCGCAGCAACTAACAAGTAATAAAATCAAATATTGTCTATACATAAGCTTATGTCCAAAAGCCTGGTTCTTTTTATACTGTTTGTATATCTTCCAAAAGTTGACCCAATTAACATAAAAATTGCCCAAACTAAACATACTAGAAAATATCTCTTGCACTCCCCAAACTTGTCGAAATGGCCATTTCCCATAAAATTGAACCATACGTAATCGTTCAGCTTGTCGTATATCAGTCACTGTTTGCTGACAAAAGTAATTACAGTTTGATGAACACGACCACAAGCTACTCTTTAATTTCCAGGGAATCTCATCACATTTGCAATCAGCTAAACATGTTTGAAATTCAGGTAATCTGTCCCCAGTCGAAGCAATTGTCAATGGTAAAAGTGATAATATCAAACAAAATAACTGAATACCGTTCAAACCATTTACTTGACCTTTTTCAAAAACCAGCTTGTTCATATCACATACAAGATATATATATAAAAAAAAAAAGAAAGAAAAAAAAACGATAACCTAACCTCTTCTACCACCACCAGCACCTTTTGTGCTATCAATATTCTTCTTCTCGATCTAATCTGAATGTCAAAAAGATCAAGAAAAAGCTTGATTATTTTTTTTTCTTCTCTTCTAAACTGATAAAAAGAAATTTTGAATAATTTTTTTTTCTTTTTTTTTTCTTTTTTTTCACTTGAAATGTACGGCATGAATATTTACTTTGTCATGGTTGAGTTAAGTTTATATGAGTTTATTCGTGGTCATCACAGGCGTACCTACACTATCGAGCAGAGCGAGATAGTGGAACAGCACTGACTTTATCCGCTTTGATGATGATGATGATGATGAGGAGGAGGAGGAGGAGGAAGACCAAAAACCTGTGTGGTGATTTTTAAATCTCTGTAGCTCTCTATATGATTGTAAATGGACTCTGTTTTTTCGCCTGGTTTTTCTTCATCTTGTATCGTTGAGCTTCAGTATGGATATACCATACAGTAACTAGTCCGACTATGGCTGTCACTGAAACTAGCAGTATATTAACAGGATACGGATTCATTTTGAAGACTGTATGAGTCAATTCATCAAGAATTCCCTGACCGCTATTGAGAACACCACAGATACACATCAACAATCCGTAAACAGTTCCAAAAGTGTCAAATCCAAACACTTTTGCACAAATATCGGAAATTGCAGTATAGAAAAACGATCTGTATCCAACAAATAAGCAAACTCCAGCAACAGCCAAAACATAGTTTGAAAATAGACCCAAGATTCCAACCAACACAGAGATGGTCAATAACACAATCATGACTGAAACTGTTGAAAACTTGTCCAATAAAAGTCCAATAAAAGGAATACTAATAATTCCACCCAAGGGCAAAGCCAAGTCGAAAAATTTGTTGAGAGATTTGGCGAGATAGTGAGATCCAAAGATGAATTGGTACTGACTATCAATGGTGGTGACAAAATAATTTATTCTCAACATTTGCACTGTACTGAATAAGCAAATCAAAACAAACCAACAAGTTTGAATTTGATATTGTGCCGAATAGCCATGTAATATCCCAAAAATACCACCACTATGTTCAACTAGATAAAGTTTATCACCTTCATTTGTATATGGTTGTTTCAAAGCATCTCCAACGGAATCACGACGTCTCAAGTCTTGTGGTACGTGGAACAGCTCTTCTTCTTCTTCTTCTTCTTCTTCTTCTTCTTCTTCTTGTTGTTGTTGTTGTTGTTGTTGTTCTCCATCGCTCATATTGGGCGTAGTTTCAGCATCTTCTGTGTCAAGCAGGGACTGCGCATACCTTGAATTGTCATCATCACCATCAACACAAAGTGCAAGTGCATTTGACGTTTGGTATGACTCTCTTGGCATATATGTTAGCTGAGTAACAGTAACGAGTATAGGAATCAGTAAATATATTGCAAAAAAACTCTCTAGCCCAAGTTTTCCGTCAAAATACTCATACCCCCACCTGTAGAACAAAAACACAATACTCGAGGAGTCAAATGCACCTGTTATTAAGGCCAATATTGTACCACTATACGTTGGGAATGCGTTCGACAAGTGGAAACTAGATATGAATACAAATGGTCCACCCAATGCTAAACAACAATAACCCAACATATAAGGATCAACCAAGTGACCCCAATTATGGCTCAATTGAATTAACCCATCAGCAAATATGAATGCAAAGCAAGCCAAGTACAAAAAGCAAGCACCAACGAGTCCGCTTATTTGAGGTCCATAAGCATCCAAGATTTTCCCCACGGGTAATGCAAAAATATTGGTCAACACAGCACCAACAGTGAACAACATATTCAATTTCAAATCTTGCTCAATACACTTGGCAACACCATTGGAGTCATTATTTAACTTATCGCGAATATCACATTTGGATTCATATATTCCAGAATGAATCAATACTGGCTTTAAAGCTGCAAAACCAAAAATCGTCCCTCCTGATAAAAGCACTATTAAAATGGCCGTAATGCATTGAGACATCCTTTTGAAAAGGGACACATCTTGAGCAATCATCTTGTTAAATTATTGGGGGAGGGGTTTGTCCGGATTTGCTGACTCTATTGGTATTAGCCGATGATCTAATCTGTTATCTTTGATATCTGATAAATTTGAGATGCCCTCAGTTTATTCTTGGCAGAAAAAACCCCCCCACAAAACCTCGTGGGTTCGAAACTTTGCATAGGAACAATTTTTAGATATTACAACTCACTATCGAGCGAAGCGAGATAGTGTTGGTGGCAGCTACAAAGTGCTGCTCCACTATCTCGCTCTGCTCGATAATGTCAGTGTGCTCCACTATCTCGCTCCGCTCGATAGTGTCGCAGGGCATACCCCCTTTTTCTTCCATCTCTTATTGACAAGCAGCCAGGTGATGAATCTCTTATCCCCTCTCATTCTATTAATCTATAATCTACCTTTCTATACACTCTTTCTATCGATATCCACTTCGCGACTATAGTCAAACGAGTCTATTTGAGTATCATCAGAAACAGCAGCTTTCTTGTTATCGTCGCCCAGGTCGACGACTGAATTATGGTCTTCGACATATAAAACTTCTTCTAATTTCTCTAATGCAGTGAATGGGGCACCAGTAAGTTTGGACCATATATATAGACCAAAGATTCTTGCACCGACTACAATCATGGTAATCACCACTCCTCCAACCGGTGCAACAACAAAGGCACCAAACGCGCCCCAATCTTCGGGATCATAAATACCGTTCCAAACTAATAATAATTTACCACCTTCTCTAGCTGAATGGTAGTAGACAGTACCAAAGATGAAGACTCCAAGTAATGCGCCTAAACCACCACACATAACGTCAAAGCCAGTCAAATACCAGAAATATTTGTTGCTCAACCCTAAAAACACAGCAGGGATGATTGCAGCACTAACCAAATCAGCAATTAAATAGATTTGTAAGACGTTATTGGCTACTGTCACAGCCAAAGCAACAATTGGAATACAAATCAAAATAACCAAACCTCTAGTCCAGTTTATATGTAATTTGTTCCTGAAAACATCATTGGATATAGTTGAAACCATTGCTGATTGCAATGAGTCAAAAGTGCACGTTGATAAAACAATACAAAAGATCAACACAAATGCAACTAACCATCTTGGCATTTTAACCAATAAGATAAAAAATGCATTATATGACTGTTCATCGCCTACTGTTAAATCACCCGACCAAACAGCCAAGAATCCGGATGTACCAATCAATGTCGTGATAATGAATGTAACAAAACTGGCAATTCCACATCCAATCCACAAATCCTTGTTTGTCTTACTTGCAAAAGTTCTCAACCAGAACCCGGACATAAAGCAATCATTAGTAACAATAGCAACGAATAAAATATAGATCAACTGCCAGCCCAATTTATTACCTTTCAATAATCCCAGAGGACCAACTTTTGACGTATCGATTTCAATATACGATCCAAACCCACAAGCACAAATAATCACCAAGATCAAGACACAAGCACCTTGGAAATTATCAGTAATGAAACTAACTCTAAAGCCACCGAAAAAAGTATAAATGGTAGTAACAGCACACTCAACAATAACAGCTCCAAGAGCATTCAACCCAGTCAAAGTCTCAATAGCACCTCTTACTGCTGACAATTCTCCAATCATGAATAAAAACATTGTTAAACAAGTGAAAAACGACAAATACAAAGCTGTAATTATCCCAAATCTATGTCTCACCCATTCTGTCAATATAAACCCATCGGGACACTTTTCACGGATAATAGGACCAAAAACAGCAAAGCCAATTATCGGAATCGATCCACATAGAGTATATACCAACAATCCGTGCAATCCAGAGATGTTTGCAATTTCAGCATAAGTAGCAAATATTCCAACCCCCATAGCTAAAGAAAGCGTTAGTATCAAACCATCACAACAATCACAGACAAACACAAACAAAGTAAGAAAAGGAAAGGAAAGGAAAAGAGAAGGGGGTTGGGAATGCTCAACACAGAAGAACATGCACTTATGAAACTCAAAACAGCCAATGCTACTAATCTTCCCATTTTCCTCACTCTCCTCTCCCCTTCTCTTCCTTCCTTCCTTCTTTCTCCTTCCTCTTTGGTTCAGCTATTTACTTACCTGAAGCAATAAAATTCAAAGCTAATGGAATACCACGTTGAGTTCCGTTCGATGAAAGGAACAGGGACTTTGAGGCGAACTTCCAAGCTAAATATAATCCAGTAGCTAACATGAATGCATAAGATAGATAAATGATTGCATTGTTACCCTGTGACGATAATCGAGCCATCTTCAAAAACAAACAACAACTAGTATAACTGCCTATTGAGGATTTGGTATCCTCCCTTCTTCCTTAAAAAAAAAAAAAACGATAGTAATTCCCGGCCTTCTGGTGGAATAACTGTCTCACTTCTATATATTAACAGAAGAAAAGTAAAATCAAAGTACAAGTCCTAGGGGGTTACATTTACCTTTTGTAGTTTTTTTGGAAAATTTTCTCAACCTCTGTATTGCCCAGTTTCGGACTAAAGAGGTTTAAATTAAGTAGATGAGAGATGAGAAAGATTTTTATGCGTTTACAAGTCTGTGCAAAAGTAAGTGCGACCTAGAAATGAAAAAAGAAATAATAAAAAAGAGAAGAAATCTTTATTCCTTTATAGCGAGATCGCTCATGATACACTTAAAGAAGCCCAAGCCTGTTGGAAGTAGCTACAAGTATGCGGGTATGTGGATACAAGATTATACAATGTAATGTTTAGAGGATAGCAATCATGGTTACTATGTGTGCAAAATATAGCGTTAAAGGTCTTAACAGACAGTTTTGTAATCATCAAACTCGTTTGTTTTAATTCTTTTCCCATTCTTAACACCAAACTCGGGAATTCTTCCATCACTAGCTGGAAAAATATTTAGTAAAGGTAGTTTATCGCCTAACCACAATGCCCGATTGAAATGATCCTCAATATCATCACCGGTTTGGGGATGTATCAATACTGACAAATTACCATGATTTAATTGAAACCAGCTCAATACTTGTAT
Organism: Lodderomyces oxycetoniae; assembly: GCF_023343755.2. Classification (NCBI taxonomy): domain Eukaryota; kingdom Fungi; phylum Ascomycota; class Pichiomycetes; order Serinales; family Debaryomycetaceae; genus Lodderomyces; species Lodderomyces oxycetoniae. Next base: position 37,387 of record NW_026055470.1, on the reverse strand, counting down.
AAACACCTCCGGCCGTAACACATCGGCTTCCCAAAATTGCGTAGGATGTGGTCCAATAATTTTGTCCAGTGGTAGTTTCTTTACAAGTATAGACCCATCAGAACATGCATCAGGGAAATCGTCTAGTAATTTCTGTCTCAATTTTTCCGACTCTTGAAAAGATTTCTGATTATGTGCAAAATAATAAACATGGAAATCATAGTACTTCACAGGATGAGTATAACGAAGGTTATACCTCGAAGTTGTCGCTAATGACGGGTTCTTCTGATTGAGATGTGTCACGTAGTCCATAGTCCATTGAAATCAGTTACAGGTTAACGGGTGCAATTTTGAAACCAGAAAGAATTTGATAGTTTTTTTTTTTTTGCCAGTAGATGCTATGGCTCAACTCCCTTTCCCCCCTCCCCCTCCCCCTCAGTTACCAGCCACACCAAATTTTTTAAACACGAATGATGACGCTACCAACTGACATATCTTATGGTTGAAAGCATTTTGAGGTCAACTTTTCAAAGCAACAGATTTGATTTACTTTGCTCGAGACATACAAACCTCATGGAGTTTGATTCAATTGTATTCCTACTATCAATTTCCCCCGAATATAACTTTAAAAGAAAAAAACAGCATGATTATGGAGTGAATGCTCAATTTTCACCAGGGATTGCAATCAATGCTTACTTGTCAAATATATAAACTGTAACCATATTGCGCATCAATAAATTTCGAGGCAAAGATTATGTAATTCTGACAGGTACTCACAAACACGGGTTTGTAGGCAATATTCTTTTTCGAGGCATCTGCTCAACATATTTTGCGCTATCTAAAAGGTTTATACTTATTTCCGAACTTGATGGAATAATGCCTTTTTTTTTCAATAGCAAAGTAATACCATTTACTATTGACAAGGACGGTTGTTGTTGCCCTAAATTAATTTCTTCATTTCCCAGAGTTCAAATAGGGTGGTGCTTCAATATTATTTTTTCCAGTCCACTAGACCCACCACAAAAACCACGTCAAAAAAAATGAATTCAGAGTATTCAATGATGAAATGTGGTCCTAACCTATTTTTATGTACCATGCATAAAAATGCAATACGGTAATTCATGTTGTTATTGGTCGAAAATAGGTGCGATACTATATACGAAACGATGAGATAATTTTTTGACCCCCTCACCACCCTACGCTTTCTATTTCCCACTTGAAACGATGCCGCTTGTACGGCCTTTTTTGTTCATGGTGGAATATTTTTGTTTTGAATTATTCTCCATATCTCAAAAAAAGGTATTTCTATATTTTTACAGTGCCTTCACAGTGCCTTCACAGTGCTTTCCATGTGATTCTCTAGTACCCTCTCTTCATTACCATTTATATATTTTCCCTTCCTTGGCTTCAAATTTTTCGCCCTTTATTATTTTAAGCCCGGATTCTTTTGCTCTTTGAGATGTTTGCATTTTCTTACTTTCAATGGTTTGACCTTAAAAAATTGTTTGCACCATGCTTATATTGCCTTGAGACAAGTTCGGTTTTCCGCGAAACCCTTCATAACCACTCTCCCCCAAAGGAAATAGCAACACCAAATACAGAAAGCGCATTCAGCAGAAAAGATGTCTTTTTAACGCGTTGTTTACTTCAATATATGCATCTATTCTTTTTGTTCTTTCTCTCTAATTGTTTTTAATGAACGTTACATGCGACTCTAACAAGTAAATCAAAGTTTTCAATCTAGTCCCATCATCTAAAACAAATAAAAGGCTATTTAGAATGTTTTGTTCTCTCAACTAAACTGTTTTTAGTTAATTTGGGGGATCCAATCAAACCCGTGTGGATCTATTAGTCCCGAGTCATATAAAAAACCCCTCCCATAAAAAGTATTATATTTCCTGTCTCATTATTTTTAACCCTTTTTCAAACCTTCTTTTTCACACTTTTTCTTCATAGTGTTTTTTGAGCATCTGTTTATTGATCTCACCAAGTCGACATTCTTTTCTTATTGAATAGCAAGTACAGTCTATCGTTTATATCATCAGTACTTCTTCCAACCATTTACACTCTTTAGATATTTGTTTAAATAAAAAAAAAACCAAAAAAAGACATACCCAGACAAAAGAAACTAATGTTATCCAAAACTATCTTATCTTTATTAGCTGCAGCAGTCTCAACTGTAGCTGCTTCAAATAAAGTTGCGTTATACTGGGGTCAAAACGGTGCAGGAGGACAAGAAAGATTAAGCTATTATTGCCAAGAATCTGACGTTGACGTAGTATTGTTATCTTTTTTGAATGATTTTCCAGATCCAACAAATGTCAATTTTGCTAACCAATGTGGTGCTACTTTCGCTTCTGGTTTATTGCACTGCCCACAAATTGGTGAAGATATCAAGGCCTGTCAAGCCTCGGGTAAAAAAGTGCTTTTATCACTTGGTGGTGGTATTGGTAAATATGGTTTTGCAAATACCGACGACGCTACCAAATTCGCCGACACTTTGTGGAACAAATTTGGTAAAGGTCAAGGTGATGATGAAAGACCATTTGATGATGCTGTTGTCGATGGTTTCGACTTTGATATTGAAATAGGTGAAAATACTGGATACCCAGAATTGGCCCTGAGTTTGAGAAACAAATTCGGCGAGGATTCATCTAAACAATATTACTTATCTGCTTCACCACAATGCCCATACCCAGATACAAAAGTTGGAACATTGTTAGCCAATGTTCCAGTTGATTATGCTTTCATTCAATTTTACAACAATTATTGCTCAGTCGATGGCCAATTCAACTATGATACCTGGTCAAACTTTGCCAAATCAGCACCAAATCCAAATATGGAACTATTTGTTGGTGTACCAGCTACTGGAAACGTCAACGGATACGTTGATATTGAAAAATTGAGTGAGACTATCAACCAAATCAAATGCGACCCACATTTCGGAGGTGTTTCATTATGGGACGCTTCAGGGGCCTGGATTAATACTAATTCTAATGGCGAAAACTTTGTTGTTCAAGTCAAAAATGCTTTGAATGCAAACACGTGTCCACAATCTTCCACAGATAGCCCACAAACTTCCACAGATAGCCCACAAACTACCGCAGATAGTCCACAATCTACCACTGTTAGCGAAACTAGTGAAGATCAAACTCCTGCTCCTCAAACCACTGAAGATGTTGTCCCAACATCATCAGTTGATGCTGGCCCATCTGGTTACTATAACTCAACTGTTGTCGCCAACCCATCATCATCTGCTGTTGTCGCCAACCCACCATCATCTGCTGTTGCCCCTATTACAACCGTTGCTCATGGTCAAGCTGGCTTTAGCACAGTAACAGACATTGGCACAACTGTCGTAACCATTACATCTTGTAAAGAAAACAAATGTACTGAAGTTCCTGTAACTACAGGAGTTGTTTGTGTTACCGATGTTAGTACTGTTTACACCACTTACTGTCCATTGACTGCCTCAGCTGTTGTTGTTCCAATCCACCACAAACCTGCTGAAACTGAGACTCCAGCTGCCCCAGGTGCCAAACAGTCATCTGCTCCAGCTCCAGTTGCTCCAGCTGCCAAACAGTCATCTGCCCCAGCTCCAGCTCCATCTCCAGTTGCTCCAGCTGCCAAACAGTCATCTGCCCCAGCTCCATCTCCAGTTGCTCCAGTTGCCAAGCAGCCATCTGCCCCAGCTCCAGCTTCATCTACTTGGGTTGCAGCTATCCCAACCCCTGTTGGTCCTCAAGTTAACGTAGAAACTTCAGTTTCTGCATCAATTGTATCCGATTCTACTGAGTACACCACGATCTTGAAGACATCAACTTTACTTCCTCAAGTTTCTGCACCAAGCGCCGAAAGCACCCCTTCACAAGTAGTTGCTTATGAAGGTGCTGCTGCTTCCAACTCGGTTGCTTTATGGTTCACAGCACCATTACTACTTGCTGCTGTTGCTTTGTTCTAAACGCACATGGTAATTTTGGACTTCATTTCAAAGTGAAGTCGGAGTTTTTGTAAAATTATGTACGAGTAGGTGTAACTATAATATGATCTATAACTCAAGCTGATTGCCAATTTGTAGAGACGATAAGATCCTAATCCTCTTGATTAAATCAAAAAAAAAACCAGACAAGACAATATTTATCAGACAAAAACCAAAAAAAAAAATCAGACAAAAACCAAAGAGAAATACCAGACACTATCGACACTTTGAATACGACATCGTTACCACAAGGGACGACACAAGACAAAAATTATTTAGTTATACGACATTTGTCGAAAGACAGGTAACTTCAGGCATAGAATATTAGACACAAGACAAAAAGGTAAGTATCAAACTTGTGTGTGTTTGAATGTTCTAACAAAAGCCAAAGTAATAGTAATAATCCATGTATACAAGATCCCAGAGACACTATCGAGCGGAGCGAGATAGTGGAGCAGTCAAACCTGTGTGTAGCGAGATAGTGGAGCAGTCAAACCCGTGTGTGTAAATATGCAATTAAAGATGCAATCAATACAAGAGTCCAGCGACACTATCTCGCTCTGCTCGATGGTGTAATTCTCTTGTATACTATTACATCTCCATTTCTTCTATCATCCCAATGGAAATAACTATTGAAGAAACGTTTATGTTCATAATACTCACCACTAAATTCCTCTTTGATAAATTTTTCCAATGCTTCAAAAATGACGATATTTTCAGGCATTTTCTTCAAGTCTTGATTGAAATACATTGTTAAAAATTGTTTTGGATTATCATAGAATTGATCAGATTCGTCTCTGTATACATTGATTTCATTCATTGTTGGATTTGTTAGATGTAATGGTGGCTCACATCTTAGAAACCATGCATCCAAATCACGATTATGGAAATGGCTTTGCCATGGTGTTGAATGACACGGCATTATAAAGCCAATAGATGACTGGTTTTCTGCTTTTAAATATCTCACTACATCCATAACACCTCTTTCATTGATATTGGCAAAAAACAATGCAATCAAGATATTGAGTAAAATTCCCATTACTATTAAATACTTGGCTCTAACAGCTCGAAACCCTCTAGCTGTGAAATAAATCATTAGCGGCTGTAATGGCATGATGAACCGGAACTCTTTATGCTGGATTACCGAAAAGCCAATCAAGTACACTATGCTTGTAAGTAGTAAAACATCCCTTTTCAATCCATAGATCAACAATGGCAAATAAGTTGTCATCATCAATGGAATTGCTTGGAAAATATAGAAATGCCAAGGGGCAACACCATAAAAAATCGACAAGTTTTTAAAAACATTGAACTCAAGGAAATTGTAGACCGGGAAGGTCAATTCTTTGTAAAATAGATAATCCAAAAGAGTGTTGATCATTAGAATTGCAACCACTTGGCAAAAGGAGCACAAAATCCATTTCAAGCTGATCAACCTTTTAGTTTTGAGCATCAAGTGTATTCCTAAAGATGACCAAATAAGTATATTTGTGGGTCGAATAATACAACTCACAACACCACAAGCTAAACTGATAAACCAGCCTTTTGACTTGATATCGAGGTTCCATGGCCAATATCGTAGGGCCATGATTGTTAATGTCGTTTCCAAATTGTTGGAAAACGATCGTGTTGAAACATACCAATTGAAAGGGTTTAACAAAGAAAGAGATAAAGTGACCCATGGTAAATCAACATTGTCCAATGCAATTGGATCCTTGTTATTTTTGGTGTATTCTTGTACAAAGTAGTATAAATAATATTCGCCCCAACTAGCGATAAAAGCACCAAGGATCTTGGGAACAAACTCGATTAGGAGCATATTGTCCCCTGAAATAAGGTAACCCAAGCTATATATCAAAGGATATATTGAGGAACGTAATTTGTTTTGCCATTCCCATGTGAGATAACCATAACCGTAAACAAAATTGTGAGCTGGTTCAAGTGATTGATAAAACTCGTCTGCTTGGAAAAAAGTCGATATTGTAAACGAGTTTATTAACCGAATGGTGAATATAAAAAGAAATAGCTTTTTTGAGGAGATGCTTGCGTTTGATGTCATCACTAACGACACTAGCGACACTAGCGAGCGAAGCGAGCTAGTGGAGCAGCTAGTGGAGCAGCTAGTGGAGCAGCTAGTGGAGCAGCTAGTGGAGCAGCTACTGGAGCAGCTAGTGGAGCAGCAGTTGCAAGTAATTGGAGCAGCACTATATCAATAGGAGCAGCAGTTGCAAGTAATTGGAGCAGCACTATATCGAAATTGCCCCTCACTGAGTTTTGGCTTGCAAAAGGCAATCAATTCGAGTTCATCCTTGTTAGAGAGACCATCTTACTCATTGCATCGCACTTGTGGGCACCTCATCGCACCTCATCGCATGCATTTGGTAGCACTATATTTAGTCGTGCCGCCCTACGACACTATCGAGTAGAGACTACACCACTGACTACACCACTGACTACGACACTGACTACACCGACACTGACTACACCGCTGACTACAACACTGACTACGATACTGACTACGACACTGACTCGTGTGTTTTCCACCTATGTACCGATACATAAGACAAATATACCATACAAAAACTATGTCAAGTAAGGCCGCATCTGTCAATCTTCCTTCCCCTTTTATATAGTCGTGCACTTTTGTTTATATTCAAGTGTCGGTACAGTAAGTGTCGGTGTAGTCAAGTGTCGGTGTGGTCAGTGTCGGTGTAGTCAAATGTCAGTTGTGGTCAGTGTCGGTACAGTAAGTGTCGGTGTAGTCAAGTGTCAGTTGTGGTCAGTGTCGATATAGTCAGTGTAGGTGTAATCAGTGTCGGTGTAGTCACTGGCCTCCACTATCTCGCTCTCGATAGTGTTGCTATTGAGTGCTACTACACTATCTCGCTCTCGATAGTGTTGCTATTGAGTGCTACTACACTATCTCGCTCTCGATAGTGTTGCTATTGAGTGCTACTACACTATCTCGCTCTCGATAGTGTTGCTATTAAGTGCTGCTACACTATCTCGCTCTGCTCGATAGTGTCGATAGTGTCGATAGTGATGTCTGTCGTGCCTTTACCAATATGCAACCTTGTCTATGTATTTTTGGATGCACCTCCCAAGCTCTCTTTGTTTGCTGACGTTGCGCAAAGTAATGCTTTTCTTTTTCCTTCTTTTTTTTCCTCTTCCCCTTATACTTCTCATTCCACTTTCTCTACATTATTCTTTGCTGATTAAAGGCTATTACTTATAATCAACAACTTATTAGGGTAGGTTACAACTTCATTTACTTGAAAATTTAATCTACAAATTTCTTTTTTTTTTTTTTTTTTTTTCCCAACACCAAAAGAGAAACTAGAGAGTTAATTAATCAAATAAAAAAAGGGAGTTATTAATTATACTTGGTTCTTTAGAGAGAAAAATTTTATGTCAACTATCCAAAACTTAAACGCATTTGATCCATTCGCCGATACAGGTGATTCAGAAGCCCAGCCAACAAATTATATCCATATTCGTATTCAACAACGTAACGGTAGAAAGACTTTAACCACAGTTCAAGGTGTACCTAATGAATATGATTTAAAGAAAATTTTAAAAGTTTTGAAAAAAGATTTTGCTTGTAATGGTAATATTGTCAAGGACGATGATTTAGGTGAAGTTATTCAATTACAAGGTGACCAAAGAACCAAGGTTTCTGAGTTTTTGACTACTCAACTACAACTTCCAAAGAAAAACATCAAAATCCACGGTTTTTAATACCGACACTATCGAGCAGAGCGAGATAGTGGGGAGAGGAGGAGGAGGAGGAGGGCACACTGGTCAAGAGGCAAGAGCCAAGAGGCAAATGGAGCTTCCTCTTTTTCTCCGATTCTGGGGCCGCTATATGAGACCAATGTAATATGGTTTCTGTTTTGATTGTGAGTTTTTCTTTCTTTACTGATTTTTTCTTGTTTGTTTGGTTTTATGTTTGATGTGCCTGGTTGTGAGAAGCGTAAAAGTAGCTGTTAAAAGAGCTTAGAAGAATACAGCGATAGTGTGGAATATAGGCTATACCGCTTCTAAATACATGAATATATATATACCTCATAGATATCGACACTATCGAGCGGAGCGAGATAGTGTCATTAGAGTCGGTGACAGCTAGTGTGATCCACTGTTGAGCAAAGCGAAATAGTGGAGCAACACTTTGTAGACACTATCCCACTCTGCTCGATAATGTCGATAAAGTCGATGACAGCTAGTGTGCTCCACTATCTCGCTCTGCTCGAGTGTCGTTAGAGTCGGTGACAACTAGTGTTCTCCACTATATCCCTCTGCTTGATAGTATAAGTAGCTGAAAGAGTGTAGGTAGATGAAAGGGTGTAGTGTAAAGAATGTAGATAGATTAAAGAGTATTGCTCCACTATCTCGCTCTGCTCGATAGTGTGACGCTCGATAGTGTCGATAGAGTTGGTAACAGCTAGTGTGCTCCACTATCTCGCTATGCTCGATAGTGTCACGCTCGATAGTGTCACGCTCGATAGTGTCGATAGAGTCGGTGGCAGCTAGTGTGCTCCACTATCTCGCTATGCTCGATAGTGTCGATCGCTCCATAGTAACGATATTTCTTTAGTACACAAAATAAAATGAATATTTTGTAATCGATAATCTTAAAAAAAGCAAGGAGTATTACATACCGAAGGATGGCCAAAGACTTGAATCTCAAAAAGTCATGGAACCCTGCTTTGGTCAAGAACCAACAAAAAGTATGGGAGTTGGAGCAGAAGAAGTTGAAGGACTACAAGGATTATAAGGAAAAGAAACATGAACATAAGCAAGAACAGGAATACTTGCAACTTTTGAAACTTCAGTATGGTGAAAATTTCACTATTGATCAGCTATCACACAAGGAGAAATTAAAGGTATCCAAGTTGAGCTGGATGTATGAGGATGTTCCGTTTGAAAACCTTCAAGAAACTACAAATTCAAGTGGTTTTATTGAAAGTAATTTGGAATTTACCGAGGGTAAAACTCAAGTGGAAAACATGTTACAAGGCAAAACCCAAGTGGGGAACCTGCTGCAGGGCAAACTGAGACACCTGGGTTCAATGAATGAACGTATTCACAAGATTATTGGAGTTGGCAAGAGTAAAAGCAATCACAACCCACTGTCGTCATACATGAGTGATGACCCATTAGTGAAAATGAAACAGGATTTAGATAATCAACGACGTAAAAGAAACGGTGTAACAAAACCTTCTAGTTCACGTCGACACCATCGACACCATCAACACTATCGAGCAGAGCGAGATAGTGGAGCACACTAGCTATCGACACTATCGACACTATCGAGCGAAGCGAGATAGTGGAGCACGCTAGCTGCCACTGACAGTAGCTGCCATCGTCACTAGCTGCCACTGACACTAGCTGCCACTGACAGTAGCTACCACTGACACTATCGACACAGCAACAACAACAACTTCTACTACTACTGCTGCTGCTGCTGCTGCTGCAACGGCTATCTCAATATCCTAGAAGTAAATTTTTAAAACGTCTCAAAGCTCCACTATCGAGCAGAGCGAGATAGTGGAGTAACACTTGGTATCTTGTTGTCTTATACGCCTATATACAGATAATTCTAGGTATTGTGAAAGAGGGAAATCAACACATATCTTCATTTTAGAAAAAAAGAGACCATTACTATAAGATCTCAGGAGCACTATTCAGTCTCAAGAGCACTACTACTCATATCCCCTGTTTTCTTCCTCTATAAGATTTGGTCTAGTATATAGTCTCGAGCACTGTACAAGCTAGTCAGTGTTGCTCCACTATCGAGCAGAGCGAGATAGTGTCGATCGCCCTGCTCGATAGTTTCGAAAAGCACTATACAAGCTAGTCAGTGTACACCACTATCTCGCTCTGCTCGATACTGCCACTACAAGCCAGTCAGTGTACACCACTATCTCGCTCTGCTCGATACTGCCACTACAAGCCAGTCAGTGTACACCACTATCTCGCTCTGCTCGATACTGCCACTACAAGCCAGTCAGTGTACACCACTATCTCGCTCCGCTCGATACTGCCACTACAAGCCAGTCAGTGTACACCACTATCTCGCTCTGCTCGATACTGCCACTACAAGCCAGTCAGTGTACACCACTATCTCGCTCTGCTCGATACTGCCACTACAAGCCAGTCAGTGTACACCACTATCTCGCTCCGCTCGATACTGCCACTACAAGCCAGTCAGTGTACACCACTATCTCGCTCCGCTCGATACTGCCACTACAAGCCAGTCAGTGTACACCACTATCTCGCTCCGCTCGATAGTGGTGTCTGCTAAGACGCGTATTAATTTACACGAATATAAAATGAATGAAAAACTGAACAATGAAAAATTGTCAAGGAAAATCATTCATTTAGAATTGTTTAGTGACCCCTTTTCCCTCTTTTCTTCCCCTGCTTGTATTTGGTATTGCACGGGTTTGACTTTTATGATATAGCAGCATATAGGAGGTTGATGAAAAAATGTCTTGTAAGCCAAGATATCTAACAGATTTAGAAAGAGCCAAGGTTCTTGAATTTCAAGATATGATTCATTATAGTCCACGGTACAGTGATGATACACATGAGTATAGACACGTTATGTTACCCAAAAATATGCTAAAGGTGATACCTCAGGATTACTTTAATAACGAAACTGGTACTTTGAGGATCTTGCTAGAAGATGAATGGAGAGGATTGGGAATAACTCAGAGTTTGGGTTGGGTCCATTACGAAACACACTCTCCAGAACCGCATATCTTGTTGTTCAAGAGACCAATCAATTATGGTCAATAGTGAAGCAGAAAGAGGAAAGAGCCTGACTATCCCGAATATAGAGCAAAGCGAGATAGTCTATATCTACCCTCTCTCTCTCTAATCTATTTCCATTAGTGTAGCTTGTTGCCGGTGTGGGCTATGGTGTTGAAGATATGACAATTTTGGGCTTTTTAAAAAAAATTTTTAAGGTCCTACAACCAATCTTGTCCCCCTTCCGCCTTTGCATCGAGCAAATGAGCAGAAAGTGAAATGAGCAGAAAGTGAAATGAGCAGAAAGTGAACAAATGAATAAGTGAGCGGTTGATGTTGGTTAAAGAGCTGTTATCGGTTGATGTTGGTTAAAGAGTTGTTATCGGTTGATATTAGTTAGAGAGCTGTGAGCGGTTGATATTAGTTAGAGCTGTTATCGGTTGATATTAGTTAGAGCTGTTATCGGTTGATATTAGTTAGAGCTGTTATCGGTTGATATTAGTTAGAGCTGTTATCGGTTGATATTAGTTAGAGAGCTGTTGACATTGGTTTGAGACATCTCATCACCTAGCACCATCCTCCCCGTCTCAAAGCTCTACTGTATATGAGTTATGATAGAAAGAATCCTTTAAATCTTTACATCTTCTAGCTCTCATCAACACTATCTCGCTCTGCTCGATAGTGTTGCTAGCTCTGCTCGATAGTGTTGCTAGCTCTGCAAGAGATTCATTTCATCGACGCGGAAGGAATCAACCAAAAAAAATCCACGTAAAGTTTCAAGATGTTCTTGGAAAAGTGTTGAAAATTGTGATACGATACAAGCAGTATTGAGGGGCAGAAGTGGGCATTTAGGAGCACGCTAACGACAAGCAAGGGAAGCCGTTATTACAATCAAGGCGAATATGATATGACTACGACCCAGCATTTGAGTTCAGAAGAGCTTTTGCAATTTTTGTCCGATATTGAGAAAAATATCAATGATGAAGAAACAGACTTTAAGAAATTGATTCTTTATCTATTGCAGTTCTTGAACATTAAACTTGCCGCAATAACTTGTAAAGAGCATAAGGAAAAACTCGAGATTGTTGCTAAACTAGTCGATACGGTTGAATTGGTGCTAAGCAATAAATTATACTTGCTCAACGCGCCATTACTGTATCATGAGTACAAATTGATTCATATACCACCTAATAATGCCTCGGACTTGCTCTGCGTGAAGGAGTTTTTGCTTTTTGAATGGATGATTTCTTTTATCGTATACCATGTTGCAAACATGAGTCAAGAGGGATTAATTCTCAATCGTCTTAAAGAGTTGATGTTTCAAATTATCAATTTGGTCTCGACAAAATTGCACAGTTTCAAGTTTGTCAAATTGATGCGGGAAATATTATTTACCAGGCTAGAGAATGGTGTGTCTTATTGCTTTGAGAATACAATGAGTCATTTGAAACCTGAGTTTTTCCAAACTTTGATATCTACATGTCATTTATTTTGTGTGGTCAACGATTACGATATCGCCAATAAACTATCATTAAATTCAGGTAATTATCAATTGAAACTTGAAAGCTTTGGCAGAAAAATCTGGTTTATTCTCAGCCAGGTGCAGATGCAGATCTCAGAAGATGACACCCTGGGACAAATGTTGGTTTATTTAAAATCCTTAATTTTACTAAACCAACTAGATAATATCGCATTGAACTACCTGACAAACTGGAGTCAAATCGGACTTTTACTAAATAGAACGGCTGAGGTGATAAACCAAGCGTTAGAGCCATCAGATTGTTTTATTCATTCAGACCTTTTCCAAACCACGTCAATGGTTCTACTCAAGAGTTTTATCTTCTGCAGGAGTAAACAGTTGATTCAAAATTTTGTGGCAAACTTGAATCTCCTTAATTTGATTGAAAGAGTTGCTAACCAATCTGCATTCCCGGAGCCATTACGCAATACTTTATACTGCATAACTTTGCAAATTGCCAATATGAGTAAAGAGTTTGAAAATAGCATTAAGCATTTGAAATTGCAATTGCAATTGCAAGCTAAAAAGAGATTTTCATACAAGGATCCAGAACTAGATGATCTCATGTTCAAATTGTACAAGGAGGATACCGAATTGAACGACACCAAGGCTTTGAGGTTTGTAATTAGGGAAGATTTAGAATATCATGAAATAAACGATCTTGACGACAAGGTCAATTACGTGGAATGGATCCAGCACGTACGAATGTTAACTAAGAAATACCCTGAAGAGCTAGAAGTGGATATCACTATGCATACTTTGATGACAGCCTTGAGTAAATTTCCCATGCTAAGTTTAACACCTAATCACGCCGCTGTTGTTACAACTGCTGCAGCTGCAGATACAGGTGCAGATGCAAGTGCAAGGTCGTGCTTGAATTGTTCTTTTGTTGATGCAGCTACGTTGGTGGACCATGACTTGTTTGGTTCAATTGATAGACATCGACCAGTAGTTAAAAGCACTACTGAATCATTAATATTAGACGAAGTGATTAGAGATTTCTTCTTTGCTAGAATAGAAAGCTTAAAGAATAACCCGATTTTAGCTTGCAATTTCTTGATTATGCTTTTCAACTATTATGCTGTTTATACCCCCGAGTTCAACGAAGGAAGCAAAAAAAACCTTGCAGTATTGCTTGACCTACTAGCGAGACATCCAAATCGAAGTCTCAGAATGTTGGTGACGCGTATCTTGCCTTTATATCTCATTCGTGACTGTGGTGAAGTGATGCTCGATGAGATCTTCAAGTTTATTTTTCAAAGAGTTGCACTGATTGATTTTGCGTCAAAAGGAAGGCGCCATTTTGGAGAGTCTACTATAACCTCATTGATTTTACTAGCTCATGTATGTACTGGAGAAAGATTGTGTGCCATTTATTTCAAATTGATCAACTGGCTAGGAGAACCAAATGATCAACATCAAAACTACGTATACTGTGGTTTCTTAGATATTGCTCAAGCCAAGAATTTGTCGCCGTACAAACTACTATCGCCATATTTTCCTAGTATCGCAGACATAATCATCAAAAAGCCTTTATTATTGGGAAGGTTCCTTCAAACATTGGGAATGACCAAAGTTTATTTTTTAAACAGGACAAAGGACTACACTGTACCTAAATTGTTAGAGTACCATAAGGACCCAACGCTTCTTAAACAAATAGCAGAAGCTTCCAATATGTCGATTCAAAAACTACTTGCTCATAACTTGCCAAGAATTCTTGCTTCTTATTTAGTCAGAGACCCATCCAATGAAAGATATGTGGTAAAAGTGTTGAGCAGCGTTTGTCCTCATTATAAACAAGTATCCAGTGATGAGATATTTACTCGTATTGGTGACATTACCTGGCATATCTTATTGGACATACAAGCGGACGAGTCTGGTAATATCAAAAATTTGAAAAATGTCATTGCAGCATTGGAGATTGTAGCGAAGAACGCCCTTAGTGAAAAAAAGCAAAATGCAAATAAGGGGAAACTTGCAAGTTTATTAATTGAAGAGCAGATGTTGTTACTAGTTCAAAAATTTAGCGATGTGACACATTTACTAAGAGGTGCTAAGCCCTACTTGGAAAGAAGAAAATCGTTTCAGGCAGTATTGTATTTGATAAGAAATCACTCAGATGCCTTGCCCTCGGCTTTGGGTCAGCTTTCCACATGCTTACAAGCTACTTTGGAAGAACCGGACTTGCACGTGTTGACGTTAAAGTGTTGGAGCGAATTGGTACGAAGATTACCGCTGACGCATTTAATATCTTTAATTGATATTATCATTTCGTTGATTTTTCGAAAATTTCAAGGTTTCGACCAAGATGCTCAAAACATTGCTATTGAAATCTTGCAGAGGATTTACACCGAGATTAAAGACAAGTATAATCGCTACTCGTTGTACTATTTGTCGCTTCCCTTTTTGGATTACATGTCCGATTTCACTTTTATCAAAGAATTTCGAAACATGAAATCACCTTCTCGTCTTACCATATTTCAAGAGTTTAATAGACGGCTTTGTACCAGTAATCGATACGTTGTGGAACAAGCTTTGTTTGACCTTTTCAATTATTGTCAAAAATATCAAGAAAATTGTCAGAGGGAGTACTTCAAGGATACTGCTTTGAGCTCAGCAATAACCACTTTGGTCAGGACAATTTTTGACACAGCTACCCATTTCAGAAATAAAAACCCTAGAATATCTTCCGAGTGCGCTAAAGTACTTGCTGTGATAGGTGCACTAGACGCCAATAAGTTTCAATTCAACACTGTCCAGCGTCTGATAATTGTGCAACAAAATTTTGAAAGTGAAGGCGAAAATGTTTTGTTTTTAGTAGATTTGATTGAAAATTATGTCTTGAAGCTATTTTGGGCTTCCACTGATCCACATAAACAACTATTCTCGGCGTATGCTATGCAAAGCTTTCTTTCTATTATGAATTTGAATGAAAGTTGTACGAGAAAGGAAAACGAAGTGTGGAATAGATTTGGTGATGTTGCCAAAGCGACATTGACTCCCCTTTTGAGTTCCAAATATGCGGCGCTGAAGCCAAAACCAAGCACTTTGAAGTTCCCATTATTTGACGCTGGGATGCGGTACGATACTTGGCTAGCCGAATTGACTTCTTACTTGTTGAAAAGAGGATGTCATTATGAAAAGAATGAGATTCCCAATGCGCGACAAAAGATATTTCAGACTTGTGCCATTTTGATACATAAAGATCAAGATATAGCTTTATGTCAACATTTGCTTAAATATGTTGTTTTGAGCCACATATTATCGCCAAATCAAGAAGTTGAGAAAGAAGTTTTGGTTGAATTTTCAAGCATTATGCAAAGCAACTTGATTTTTGCGTCGGAAGATAAGAAGGTGCAACTAAGGTTGTGTTTTCAGACTATTTTCTCCGTATTTGACTACCTCAACGAATGGCTATCATCAACTAGACATCACGTGAGCTACCAGGTATCACTGGATGCCAAAGACTCGGATATTTGGCTTGGCAAAATAGCAATTGTGGAGCGGTTCATCAATAGTTTCAACAAAGGACATATAGCGGTCAATTCAGTTGCATGCGATTCGTACGAGCGTACAATAATGTATATTGAAAAGTGTTATCGTGATAATGAGATCAGTAGTAGCACCTCCTTCAAATTGGGGGATCTAGATGCAGCTCGTACTTTGCAAAACATGTATGCTAATCTCAATGATTACGACACGTTGAACGGGGTTTTGAAGATCTTTTCTTCAAACAATTTGAGGGACAAACTAGCATCATTTGAATACAGCGATAACTCGAGCTTGGCGTATGAGTCTTTTAAGGCTTTGGGCTTTGATGATGAAAAATTTGGGGTTGACTATAATACCAAGTTTTTAAGGGCTTTGAGTGGACGTGGTGTTTACGACGAGGTGCTTACTACTTTGTTAGAGAAGACTGAGGATAGGGAAGTGCATCAAATACCACTAGACTGGTCTCTAGTAGGGTTGCAGTCGGCTGTCTACTCTGGAAATATGAACAAGATAAAGAATTGGTTGGAAGTTACAGATTCAACAGGAAGACCATTAGACACGGAAAGTCTGGTCAACTATGAGTTGGCAAAATGTTTGCTCTTTTTATCAGCAAAAGACAGAAAGGGATTTGAAGAATCAGTAAAGAAAATTTACAATTCAGTGGGCACATCCATTGTTTCATCGGTTTCATCGAGCTTTAGTAAGAATGTTCAGCTTATGAATAAACTACATACTATTTATGATATTGAGGAGATTCTTCAAACCCAAGGATCAAGTGATATCTGGAAGATCAGGTTGACCAATGTAGATCAAGACTTTGATACTCAAATGAAGATTTTGAACACGCACATTGTTGCCAATGAGATCCTTGGGCTTAATGATGCTGTGTCGGAGATGTTATTACACGCCTCAAAGTTGGCGCGAGAAAGTGGCAGATTAGACATGTCTACAAAGGCAATTGTTCGAGCAATGGCTTTGAATAATCCTTTTGCAAATGTTGAGTATGCAAAACTACTTTGGACTGAGGGTAAACAATCAGAAGCGATCAAGTCTATTTCGGAGACGTTGAGTAGCAGCAGCAGCAGCAGCAGCAGCAGTAATGGTAGTAGTAGTGGCCAATTGATTGATGAAAAAACTAAAGCAAAAGTACAACTTCAGTATGCCAATTGGTTAGACGAATCAAATCATGTATCGGCACATCAGATCATAAACGAGTATACAAAAGCGTTTGAGTTGGACATGGAGTATGAAAAGTCTTGTTATGATATTGGTAAATACTACAACAAGTTAAAAGACTCGTCATGTGATAATTCAGGGTTGTATGAACACCTAACAATTCGGAATTTTTTAAGGGCCATTTCAATTGGAACCCTGTACATTTTTGAAGCATTACCCAAATTAATTACTGTTTGGCTCGATTTTGCTAAAAAACCCGGCAAGACCAAAACAGCAGAGAAAATGCTTCTTCAAATAATTGGAGACCTTAAAACTAGTCTCAAAAATATACCCACTTATGCATGGTACACTGCAATTACTCAAATATTATCAAGAATAGTACATGATCACGAACCTTCGTTCAAAATTTTGGCAACGATAATCACAAATATTGTGAAGGACTATCCCAAACACAGTTTGTGGTATGTGCTTTCTCATGTTCATTCCACTGATCAAAAACGTAAGCAAAGAGTAGAAACCATTTTGGAAGTTGTGAAGAAATCAAAAAAATCGTCGCATGGTAAGTTGATATTGGGAGCTCTGGACTTATTTTCGAAATTTATTGATATCGCTTCGAAGACGGTGCCCAAGTCTTCCAAGACCAAAAAATTGTCACTATCCAAATACTTTGGCATCACCGATGCTAGTCGACAGTATGATGAGTTGGTCATACCTGTACAATCAAATTTACAAATCCGATTACCTCAAAAGGAACTGACAAATCATGTGTGTTTCCCCAAAAGTGCTTCAGTTACATTTGATGGCTTTGATGATCAGGTGAATATCTTTTTTTCGTTACAAATGCCCAGACAGATCACAATCCGAGGGTCTGATGGTAAACCGTACCGATTGATGATCAAGAGTGACGATACAAGAAAAGACGCAAAAGTTGTTGAGTTTACAACAATGGTGAATCGTATCTTGGCAACAAGTACAGAAGCCAGGAAAAGAAGGCTAAGTGTTGCCAATTATTCAGTTATACCGCTTTCGGAAAAGATTGGAGTAATCGAATTTGTAATGGATGTACAAACTATGAAAAGTATAATAGTAGAAGAACGAAGGAGGCTAGGTAAAGTGGTTAACGAACGAAGGATATTCATGGTACTCGAATCAGCGCAAAAATTTATAAAGGAGAAAAAACCCGATGAAGATGGGCTGAAACTAGAGGCTTTGACGGAAATATTTCAAAGTATATTACAGAAAAATCCACCTATATTACACCAATGGTTTGTAGATGAATTTTCTGATCCTAGTTCATGGTATATTGCAAGGAATTTGTTTACTAGATCATCAGCAGTGATGTCCATAGTAGGATACTTGATTGGTTTAGGTGATAGACATTGTGAGAACATCTTATTCTTCAAAAACACAGGATCCATTCTCCATATTGATTTTGATTGTTTATTCGAAAAAGGGAAAACATTACCGACTCCTGAAGTTGTACCATTTAGGTTAACTTCAAATATGGTGGATGCAATGGGGATATGTGGAGTTGATGGAAGTTTCCGAAAGACGTGTGAAGTAGTTGGCCAATTGTTACGGAATAATGAACATGCATTAATGAACATCTTGGAAAATTTATTATACGATCCATTATTGGATTGGAAAATGACTAAAGATCCTCAGAGAGATTTACTGAAGGTAAGGAAAAAAATTAGGGGTTTGATCAATGAAGAAGAAGGTTTGGCCATGAACATACATGGACAAGTCGATGTGCTCATACAAGAAGCTACCTCGCTTGAACGGTTGGCTCTGATGTATGGAGGTTGGAGTGCATATGTATGAAAGCAAAAAAAAAAAAAAAAAAGAATTGTTTTAAAAAGGTTGGTGGAATTTCTATACATATATATATACATATATACACAATAGGAGATGTGTTTCAATTGTATTTACATGTAGATGACTTCCCTTTCATTTCTGTATGACCTATCTTCCCTTTTATTTTGGTATTCCATTATCATTCACACCGACGGATACCAGGGCAGTTGTGTTTAAAGAAGGTGACTTTGGTGGAGGCTTTCTACTCAAGGTTTTTGATCTTTTGGGAGAACTTGGTTGTGATAATCCAACAGTGGGTTCGCCAGTTAGCATCCCTGCCTCGGATGTGGGCACCAGCAAACTTTGTTTCTTAACGTCGTAGGTAGTCTCGCTCAAATTGAGAGCAGGAAAACTATCACTTCGACTGACCGTGTCGCTGCCATTGCCACTACCATTACCATTACCGTTGCTACTCTTATCCTTCAAAGTTGGAGAGCTTGGTAAATTGTTGATAGCATTGAATAGTCCTGAGGCACTTAGTGAACCCGCTGTGCTATTACCAAGCAAGTTTGTCACTGATGAAGAAGGACGCGGTGGCATTGGCGGTGCTACTTCTGGTTCTGGTGCTGGTGCTGGTGCTGGCGGTATTAAGAAATTATCCGATGTGTTATCAAACCTTGCAAAATTAAATGAAGGTGAAGAAGTGATTTCGGCTGGCGATATTGTTCCGCTTTTAACTGCATCGAACGAGTTAGTAGTAGTTTGAGGCAAGGTTGAATTAACTTTTCCGGACATACTACTGATGACCGAATTCGCATTCGATGTTTTACGCCGTGGTCGACGGTTTGAAATCATTTCTGGTGGATGGTACATCTCGGACGATGGCATAGATGAAGAATTGCTAGAAACTGAACGTTTTGGTTGCTGTTGTTGATGTTGATGTTGATGTTGCTGCTGTTGGTGAAGTGGCGGCTTCCCTTCGAATATAGTTTGTGATGGCTGTTGCTGTTGCTGCTGTTGCTGTTGCTCTTGCTGTTGTTGCTCTTGCTCTTGCTCTTGCTGTTGTGGCTCTTGCTTTTGCTGTAGTTGCTCTTGCTGTTGCTGTTGCTGTTGTTGTTGCTGCTTATTGTCATCTTTAAAATACCACTTGCCAATTTTCTTAAAAGTATTGGACATGACCCCATGTTCATTAACAGATTTGGCTGCTGTACTTGTAGTGGTATTTGAAAACTCCTCATCATGCAAAGAAGAACCTTTCTTTGCTTTCATTTTCTTCGTTAAATCAGTGAATGTAGTTCCGATTTTTGAACTCCTCAATGATCTATTTGACGACCGCGATTTCAACTCAATATTATCATCCTCTCTCAACATACTGGAAGATGCATCGTCGTTATCGTCGTCATCGTCGTCATAAACATTGGATTTGTCTCTGCCATCCAGTACGGTCGTGGTCTTATCTCCATTACAATTAGTATCTTTGTTAGGTTTCCATATACCACCACGATATAACTCCTTCAGAGTATCATAGAATACAATATCATCCCAATGTGGCAATACCAAACTTTCCTTGATTGCTTCCTTAAATTTCTTTTCAATTGAGCTAGTGATGAAGGAATAATTCAAAGATTTATTACTCAAAATAGGTTCAACTTTGATATTCATTATTGGTTCAATTTCATAACAATACCAGAATCTGTTACTTGGCGGAGGTTTCAACTTGATTAACAAAGGACCTTCTAGATTCATGAGTGAAATCTTCAACAATAAATCAACTTCCTTTGTAGTAAATTTAGTTCCAAACGTCAAATCTAATTTTGTCTTGATTGCTACTGATATACCTCCCGTATATGAGATATTTGACGAGACAACTAAAGTACCATCAGGATTGATTTCTTTAAGATTGGGGTAAGTGAAAAATGGTGCTGAATTACCAGGGTGGATCTCCGTAATTTGAAAAGTATCAAAGAATCCAGGTTTTTTAATTTTGTTCAATTTCTTTTTTAGTTTAGTATAGATATAATTTTCAAAATACTTTGTATCCTTAATGGCTAAAAACCATCTTCCAATTAATGCGTTCATCCACTTGGTTTGTAAGTGTCCCTCTGAGCTGTACAATGCTTGGATCAAGTTGATCATATCCTTGGTTGAAAAATGTAATGTTTGTGCGTACTTTGTTGCACTGAGGTTGCATGGAACTGTTGTTGATGATGAGGAGGAGGACGAGGATGGGAACGAAGAAGAGGATATGGTTGCTGTTGCTGATGAGGAGGAATGGGGCATGGCAGTGGTGGTGGTGGTCGTGGTAGCTGATGCTGATGTTGAAATATAGCTATCAAGTTTTGTACTTCGTATTAATGCAAAATACCAATCTTCTTTATCCGAAGTGGTGTCACAGTATATGAAGAAACTTCCAGGAGGGGAAGAACCATTATTGTTATTACTCGATTTACTCACACTTGTGGCAAACTTTGTAGGGTTGATGAGAGCAATAGCAGTGTACTTGGTAAACAATTGAGCATCGGATAACTCTCTTGGCCATATTGTGACAA
The DNA here is from genome assembly GCF_023343755.2 of Lodderomyces oxycetoniae. Taxonomy (NCBI): domain Eukaryota; kingdom Fungi; phylum Ascomycota; class Pichiomycetes; order Serinales; family Debaryomycetaceae; genus Lodderomyces; species Lodderomyces oxycetoniae. The sequence continues at coordinate 16,143 of NW_026055470.1, read as the reverse complement.
AGTAATTGTTCAATACAATAACATGTTTGACATCTTTCAACAGTTGATCTTTATATAGAAATAAATTTCCATGCTTTAAAACGGCAAAAAACCTATGCTTTTTCAAGGAATTCCTCGTGACTTGCTGTGGATGTTGAGCTGGTGGTTGTGGTTGAGATGGCGGTTGTTGGGGATTCAATGGTGGCGACAGTTGTGTATTTCGCAACGAGGATGCAATGGAAGTCACTTCACAAGTAGTATCGTCTCCTCCAAATTCATTATGCAGGGGGTCGGTTAAATCCAATGGTTGTTGCTGCTGTTGACTATTCAGCAGCAGCTGTTGCTGCTGCTGCTGCTGCTGCTTATTCACCAACTTAAATAACGAAGCATAAGCTGATTTGGTCTCAGGAGACTCGGTAATTGATGTGGTGTTTTTATTGATTTCATCTGTGCTTTCAATGTAATCATTTGTTACAACGATCCACCCAAGTTTAAAACTTTCCAACCCCGATTGGTGTTTTTCTTCAATCTCGCCTGCTTTCAAAATCACTCCGTCATCCTCTATATTGTAGTCATTGTCTTGGTGATCTTTTTCAGATGGCAAAAGATAGTGAAATATCAAGATGATTATCAAGGGGAAACTAACAAGTCCACATAAATACGTTAGGAAAAACAGAATTAATCCCATACCCTTTTTATCGAAAAAAAAAAAGGATTATCAACAACTAGTTGTAACCACAAACCAACTAACTTTGAAAAGCTGTTGTGTTTAAAAAGGTGTTGTAAAAGAAAAAGGAGAAAAAAGGGTTGCAAGAATCAAGATAATTTATCATCTTGTTTTCAAGTGACAGGACAATATGTTTTGAGCGAAGCGACACTATCGAGCGAAGCGAGATAGTAGAGCTTACTAGCTCTATCGAGCGAAGCGAGATAGTAGAGCATACTAGCTCTTAACACTATAGAGCGAAGCGAGATAGTGAAGCATACTAGGTCTAAACATTATCGAGCATACTAGCTCTAAACACTATTGACCATACTAGCTCTAAACATTATCTCGCTTCGCTCGATAGTGGAGCATACTAGCTGCCCTTTTGTAGTACTGAGAAGGAGTGCATTCGAGAATGAATACACACGAGCTTGTTGCAAGAAAATATCAGTCAATGCTGCTCCACTAGCGAGCGAAGCGAGTTAGTGTCGGTGTGGTTGGTGTCGGCGTAGTCAGTGTCGGTGTGGTTGGTGTGGTCAATGCTGCTCCACTATCTCGCTTTGCTCGATAGTGTCGGTGTAGTCAGTGTCTGTGTAGTCAGTGCTGCTCCACTATCTCGCTTCGCTCGATAGTGTCAGTGCTGCTCCACTAGCTCGCTTCGCTCGCTAGTATAGGCAGCTGTAAAATAATGGTCAAGTTATAAGGAAAATGTGTATTATTTTCGAGACAAGTAGAGGTGACAAGACTAATTAAAGAAGTTGACTGAACCAGTCTCTACTACAAAGGATTCGCAACAAACGGGTTTGAGTACCAGTTATATCTTACTTTGAAATACCAACACATACACATACAGGTTTCTTTTTTTGCTCTTCAAAGTCAAAATTGGACTTGAAACATTCCATTTAACTTTGATGAAGAAAGAAAAAGAAATCACTATCGAGCAAAGCGAGATAGTGTGCTCCATCGAGCAGAGCGAGATGGTGTTGTAATGAGCTAGTTAGTGTGCTCCATCGAGCAGAGCGAGATGGTGTTGTAATGAGCTAGTTAGTGTGCTCCATCGAGCAGAGCGAGATGGTGTTGTAATAAGCTAGTTAGTGTGCTCCATCGAGCAGAGCGAGATGGTGTTGTAATGAGCTAGTTAGTGTGCTCCATCGAGCAGAGCGAGATGGTGTTGTAATAAGCTAGTTAGTGTGCTCCATCGAGCAGAGCGAGATGGTGTTGTAATAAGCTAGTTAGTGTGCTCCATCGAGCAGAGCGAGATGGTGTTGTAATAAGCTAGTTAGTGTTGAAGTGAGCTAGTTAGTTTGCTCCACTATCGAGCAGAGCTAGTTAGTGTGATCCACTATCTCGCTCTGCTCGATAGTGTTGTAATAAGCTAGTTACAAAATTAACAAATTTACTGTTTCTATAAATAAAGTTGTAGGCAAACTCTAACATTCCAGAGAATCACTATCGAGCAGAGCGGGATAATGTTGTAATAAGCTAGTTATTGTGTAGGAAAGAAAGTGGGGAGACACTTTTTTGAAATGTAAAGGCATTTTGCATTTTTCATATATTGGCGCCGCCGACAACCCCGAAAAATACCTTTTTTTACTTTTCCTTGCTGCTTTTTGAAACATTCCAATACTATCGAGCAGAGCGAGATAGTGTTGGAATAAGTGTGCTCCACTATCGAGCAGAGCGAGATGGTGTTGTAATAAGCTAGTTTGTGTGCTCCACTATCGAGCAGAGCGAGATAGTATTGTAATAAGCTAGTTTGTGTGCTCTACTACCGAGCAGACCTAGTTAGTGTTGTAATAAGCAAGGTTGTGTTGAAATGAGCTAGTAAGTGCTCCACTATCGAGCAGAGCGAGATAGTTTTGGTCTACTGTATAATTTCTTTTTTTTGCAATCAAACCCGTTGTAACAAGCTAAAAAGTGCTGCTCGATAGTGTCGTAACAAGCTACAAAGTGCTGCTCGATAGTGTCGGTGTAGTCAATGCTGCTCCACTATCTCGCTTCGCTCGCTAGTGTCGGTGTAGTCAGTGCTGCTCCACTATCTCGCTTCGCTCGCTAGTGTCGCTCGATAGTGTCGCTCGATAGTGTCGCTCGATTGTAGTTTTTTTATTTTTTTATTTTTTCTATTAGATACAAATATCTGTATATAAAACATATATAACAAAAGTAGCTTGAACTGAAAAAGGACAAGAAGAAAACTACAGCAAGTTTATCTAATTCGTAATCACAGGTTGTAACGAGTAATGAATATAAATCCTAGACCCGAAACAATCAACTACTAACCTGTATACCACCAGCACACCACCAGTAACTACAAGTAGGTTTTTCTAATTGGTGAAATTTTTCCTTTCTTTGTGTACACTGATAAAAGTGAAAAATTTTTATTTTTCGCTTTTGTACGACTTTCGAGGTTTTTTGGTCGGTTGTTTTTAGCCACAGTGACACTATCAAACCCGTGTGTCGCTTCGCTTGTAGTGTTGCTCCACTAGCGACACTATCAAACCCGTGTGTCGCTTCCCTTGTAGTGTTGCTCCACTAGCGACACTATCAAACCCGTGTGTCGCTTCCCTTGTAGTGTTGCTCCACTAGCGACACTATCAAACCCGTGTGTCGCTTCCCTTGTAGTGTTGCTCCACTAGCGACACTATCAAACCCGTGTGTCGCTTCCCTTGTAGTGTTGCTCAATAGTGTTGGGTTAAAACACTTAGTAGCTTGTTACACCACTATCTCGCTTCGCTCGATAGTGGAGTTAATAGTAGTAATCTAACCATCGTGAGTCATATGTGGCTCTCCATTACAAGAAGAAATCGTTTATCATGAAATTACCGGTAGATACCATTTCCCTAGCTTTCCCGGTATATAAACAATGTGTTTTTAAAGCTTTGGATAAATAATAATCATCTTGCAACTGATGCACACCACAATCAAGTTGACTTCTTGGATAATAATTAAACTGCTGCTGCTGTTGTCGCAAATGTTGCTGGTGTAATTGCTGATAACGGTAAAATGGAGAGTAGTGTGGTTTTATTAGGTTGCTGCTGCTGTTGTTGTTTGGTACATACAATGAAGCTGAAGTTGAAGATGGTTTAAGAGTGTTGGGTGATGAAACTGGCGAAACCGAGTTTGAATGAGGATCTTCATCGTCCATTTCTTTACAATTTTCTGTAGCAACAACAACAGTAGTTGATTCTTGGGATTCATTTACCTTTTCTTCCACTTCCACTTCCACCTGTTCTTCTTCTTCCTCTTCCTCTTCGTCATAATTTACAAAATCCTCAATTGAATAATCTTTAGATCTCTCAAAATTCACATTTTTGAAAAAAGGTACAGCCAGAGAATGTGATTGCGACTGTAGATTTGATTGTTGTTCCTTTGTATAATCATCCGGATGATTGGTACTGTTGTTGTTGTTGTTGTTGTTTAATAATGCAAATGAGTCCTTGTACTGATTCTGACCTTTCTTTCTATAATACTCTCTAATATTATCATGTAATATCTTGGTAAAATCCACTGATTCAATTTCTATCGGCTCTTCTTCCTCATCCTCTTCTTCTTCTTCTTCTTCTTCTTCTTCTTCTTCTTCTTCTTCTTCTTCTTCTTCGTCTTCTTCTTCTTCGTCTTTTCCTGCTCCATCAAATTGGCAAGAGTAGGGAGCTGGTATATTATCAATGCAATTATCCTTCAATTGACTTATACTTTGTAAACTCCTCCTTCGTGACTCTTCTTCAACTTCTGATTCTAAATCCAGTAAAAAATCATGATTAGTTTTATTTGTAGTTAGGAAAAGTAATTTGGAAATCGAGTCTAGTGACTCATGTTTGGTGTCCCATTTCTTCCTTTTCTTTGCACTATTCTCTTTTTCTGTATCGAGCTCGTTACAATTCCTTTTATTTATAAAGTTACTGTTATTGCTATTGAGTGATTCGTGCTGCTGTTGCTGCTGCTGCTGCTGCTGTTGCTGTTGTTTAGGCTCGTTAGTTGTAGACTTATCAAAGGGTTTACTCAAACTAGGAGACTTACAAATCGAAGGCATTTGACTATTGTGATATATATATAATGATGTAATTTACTAAAAAAAAAAAAGATTCAAGTTTGCTTTCGGAGGGTAGTTGAGGAAAATAATATGACTTGTTTTATACTAGCTCTCTATTACTAGGTGTACTAATTACGTATATATATATATATATATATCTCAAAAAATCAATTACTCCCTATTATTAGCAAAAGTTCAAAAATCCCCTCTTGAGAATGCTACTTAAATTACAGTGTGTTGAAATGTGGGATATGTAACAGGATATAAATATTGAAAAAAAATTTTGAAAAATTTGGAAAAAAAAAAAATTGCCAAAAAATTGCCAAAAAATTGCCAAACTATGCTTAAAGAAAACAAAAAAAATACACCCTTTGAATGATGATATGCTCACCTTATTACTGGTATTATTTACTAGGTTCACTTACTACCTTAAACTCTCTATACTAAATTACTGTTACTCGCATGAAAAAAAAAAAAAAATTAAAAAAAAAAAAAAAATTAAAAAAAATTTAAATTGAAAAATGAAAAATTTTTCGTTATACAAAGAAACCCACAAAGTTACACAAATGTGCGGGATATAAAAACAAAGGGAAAAAACAATTGGAGGGGTGCTAATGGAAACATGACAATGGCAAAGACCTAGGATAAAAGCCGAGTTGGTGGAGAAAGGGCGAGGAAGCACAGAAATCTTGAGTAATAGAGGAACGAGAAAGTAAAGCAGAGTATCAATGAGAAAAGTAAGCAGAGTATCAATGAGAAAAGTAAGACAGAGTATGAACGAGAAAGTAAGCAGAGTATGAAGGATGGAGAAAGCAAAATGGTGAATGCAAGATAAGGAAGATGGTGGTGCAAGAAAGAAGGGGGGGAGGGGGGGTGCAAGAAAACCCGTAAATGATAGATGTATAAAGTTAGAAAATATGCAAATCTCCGTCAACCTTTCAATTTACTTAACATAACTTTTTCTTTGAGCTTTACCTTTTTTGAGCTTACTTTACTTTTTTTGAGCTTACTTTACTTTTTTGAGCTTACTTTACTTTTTTTCTTTTGGGCTTACTTTACTTAACATGCTTACTTTGGTTGCTTTGTGTTTGGGTTGACTCGTTTCGTTTGTCATAATCACTAATGCATTCACTTTGTTTTATTTTTAATACTTGGTTTAGTTTAAGTTATCTTAGTTTCATGTCTAAGATAGACAGAATGGACAATACATAAGAGATGGATGGAATGTATTTTCTTTTTCTTTTTCTTTTTCTTTTTCTTTTTCTTTTTTTTTTTTTTTTTATTTATTTATTTATTTTTTTTATACGATTTACGCTACCTCCTTTGAGAAGAAATCGACAATGTACTATATGATAACAAATAGTAGCATTCCTAAAAGTAATAATAACAATTTGTTATTTTTATTAAAACTTTTCAAACCCGTGTGTTAGAGCCAGGAGGTAGCCAATCTAGTAAGTTTTCTTTTTCTGCAACTGGTTCTTAGCTTGCACAATTGTACCAATTAGTCTTTGTAAGATCTATCATCTCTAATTAGAAAGAGTTGCTGGTGTTTGACTTCAACGGGTTGTTTGTTTTTTTTTGGTGTCTTAAAGTTGCCATTTAGTCCAACACAAGTCCCGATCTACAATGCATTTTATTTCAATGCAGTGAAAAACCTGTGTGTGTGTTTTTTTTTCTACAAACACACCAATAACTCAAAGCAAATAAAGATTTTACTAATCAATAGATAAATCTTATTCTCCCACACACAGATGCTACAGCGGGATCTAACTTTATTACGATAAATGCAACGTCTCAAGAAGAACCTTTATTTGCACACATACACAGAAACATACCTCTGCAATATATAGAAATATACCTCTGCACAATCCCAAACATGCCTCCTCTGCACAATCCCAAACATGCCTCCTCTGCACAATCCCAAACATACCTCCTCAATTTATACCTCCTCAATTTATACCTCCTCAATTTATACCTCCTCAATTTATACCTCCTCAATTTATACCTCCTCAATTTATACCTCCTCAATTTATACCTCCTCAATTTATACCCCGCGCATCTTGACTTGTGGAAACTCCTTATTTCTCTTCACTTTTGATTTAGCTAATCTCGTATCAAAAGAGGTACATACATAGATAGGGGCGAATTATTATAAGAAAGCATCATCGTCAAATACTACTGATGCAATTAATAAGGTAGGAAGGTGGTTACCAACTGCAATAGCAATAACGTGATAAAACTAGAATGAAGCAGAAATTTTTCATTTGCTTCCTTTCTTTTTCTTTTTTTATTATTTCATTTTTTAAATAACATAAAGTCTGACAGAAAAGTGCATAGTTTTAATTGTGATAACCCCCCTAACAAGAGATAAGATATAAGATCCTGTCTCGCAGATGTAGAATACCGAAAACATATATATATATATGTATGTATGACACTATTGAGCAAAGCGAGATAGTGGAGCACTGACTGCTACCGACACTAGCGATACTATGTCCTAATCTTTTATACCGCCGCCGTTCACCACATTCAACCTTACGCATAAGGGGTTTCAAGAATGTTTGCTCTCTGGTACGGTTCAACCCCTATCTACTTATTATTTCTATCGACTAGACTCACTTCGCTCTTATCTACTTACTATTTCTATCGATTAGACTCGCTTCGCTCGTCTTATTGTGCCTCCAAGATAAAGCCTACTTTTTCTCTTATATCTTCTTTCTTTTTTTTTATTGTTGTAGCCAGTTTCATAACCACCCAGAACTGCTCTTTGGCTAATGATATTGCAGATCTACTTGGAAAGAAGGGGGGGTATACAAAGAAAAGCAATTTTCTCTCACGTCTATACCAACCAGATATGACTACTATGCTGTAAAGCAATTTTCAAAAGAAAATGAAAGGAGTAATTCAGTAAAAATGGAATTGCCACGGGTATTTATCTCACCTAGCATTGCGCTCTAATCCTAGTGATTCCCTGATGCCTCTCTCCAAATTTGACATTGTTAACCCTCTTCTTTAGACTGGCAATTTAGCAATCGTCCTTTGAAATCCTGTATCTGGTGTCTTTCCTCGCTGATCCTTTGCTGCTGCTACACAATAACTGGCGCCAACTTGTAAAATATGCTTGAGTTGATCCTTGAACTATCTTGACTTAATTCCCTCCAAAAGAAGATTAGCTTTTTTCATTACTACCCTCTTCCCCAAGTGGAACCTTGAATATCTAACTATCTCGATAAAACCAAGTTAATTGAATACAAAAGATATGGTTGCTGTGTTAATATGTTTATCACTTTTTTGCTCCTTTATACCGAATTTTTTTTTGCTAATCATTTATGGCCATCTTAGCGAACTTGTTTAGTAACAACATAATTATTACCTATGGCGGCAAATGGGATTAATTCAATTGTTAAAATGTAAAAACGCTTTGTAACATTCTCAAGGTTGATAGTCAGTGCTGCTCCACCATCTCGCTTCGCTTTATCCTATGGATAACCTAAAAAAAATAAAAATAAAAAAAGAGGGATTGTATATACTTGTAATCTTTGATACAGTATATACTTGTAATCTTCTTTCTTATCCAAGGGGCTGTTGGACTATAACACTATTGGTTCATGGCAGAATTGGTTTCACGCAAGTTTGACAGACTTTACATATCGCATGTATCTGTAATGAGAAAAAGAGACTCTTTCTCTCTCTTAGCGCCTTCATCATTTCAGTTATCATCGCCGTATCTCAATCCCTAGTGCTTTTCAGAGTAGATTGTTTACCCAATTCAACCATTTACATCCCTGTAAGGCGCGCACCAATTGATGAATACTTACACAGATTCATTGAATAACTCAAAAGTATACAATAGCCAAGATTTTGCATCAATGAACCCATATATAAATCCAACAACCGCCAATAGATGTAATCTTCCCGTTACTAAAAAAATACAATCACAAAGGCAAGAGACAAGATATCGGTAAGAAATTACCAAAACAATAGTTTTAGAGCCACCTTCCTGCGCTTTTAGCTGCAAAAAAAACCCTCGCAGAATAAAAAAAAACTAAAACTAAAAATTAAAAATTAAAAATTAAAAATTAAAAAAATAAAAAAAGGTTTTCATGAAAGGGAACTGGCAAGCCCAATTACACTTGCAAGTTATTGAGAAAATATTGAATTTAGAGTTGGTTTAAGTTGGTTTGAGTTGGTCTAAGTCGGTTTAAATTGGTTTGAGTTGGTCTAAGTCGGTTTAAATTGGACTGGATTGTGTAAAAAAATAAGAGATTTTTATATGAATAACTAGCGAAAAGTAAGAATAAATGTAATAAAAAATTTATCTGGAATTCACTCTAAATGGAAAAAGAGGCAACAAAGTTGGAAACAAAGTTGGAAACAAAGCTACGTCGATGAAGAAGAAAAAAAAACACATCTTAATTTGCAAATCTTGTTATTCACAAAGGGACCCGGCGGTTTGCTCAAGAAGTACAGTGAACAATAACAATCCTTGCTAGAAGAAATCCCAACAAATAAGAAAAAAGAAAGAAAAAAGAAAGACATTTTAAGATCGTTATCCGAAACTAATGTAAGACATACATTATAGATTTCTTTTTTTTTGTACTCAATTTCGTTGAATTGGAAGGGTATCGTAGCTACTGCTGTTTTTAGATTGGCTCTATTAGTTTTGTGCTAGAATCTGGGATACTCCCCTGCGCAGCATGCCTCGTCACCTTGCAAAAAATGCCCTATTAGATCCTTTCAATTGTTAAGCACAATTTTATTTTGCCGCTGGTGAAAGACACACGCTAAACGATGAAATAAAAATAAAAACACAAACATCTACAAATGCAAGTATACAACACTTTACCAAAAAAGAAAAAAGCTCAAATATATTGAAGATTATGAAAACAAAGAAGAAAAAAATACCATGTTCTTCCGTCGGTTGGTGAAGAAAGGACTTTTTCAAATTAAAATCTGAAAAACAAAAAAACAAAGAAACAAGGAAACAAGGAAACAAAAAAAAAAATTTTACGCGGGGCTGTTGTTTTAGTCTCTCTTACGAGGTTTGAAAGGCTAAACCTTTTACTTGTATTGTATATATTTTGCAGATCAATTATGAAATACGTGGAAGAAAAGGATAAAAAAAAAAGAAGTAGAGAAGAGAAAGACATATGGCTTGAGGAATAGGAAAGATGTGCTATCCGCGCAGTCTCTAGTGTCATAATCTTTATGACCTTTGCATGGGTTATAGAAAAAAAAATTTATGAGCAACTAGTATTTTGCATTAAGAATCTGTGTGTTTGTTAGCTATAAACCTTATTCTATGTTGGTCAGAGTTATGCAACAGTAAATACAATTCCCAATACAATAATCAAAAAAGTGAACTAGTCCAACTCACTTGAAAATGTAACTTTCCTCTCAAATACAACTTTCTCTCAAATACAACTTTCTCTCAAATGAATGCAAAATTTTGGTTAAAAAAATTAAATAACCTCCAACTAGCGAAAAAAAATTTCAACACAGTATTTTCACACCTCGTATGTCCTCTATCTCATATCTAAATGACAATATGTACTCTATACCAGTTTCAGTATTCTAGAATTCTGCTTTACAAGTACAGCGAAAGGATAAAAGTGGTAGAATAGTGGAAGGAAAAAAAAAATTATGCCCGCCCTACAGGACTCGAACCTGCAGTCTTCTGATCCGTAGTCAGACGCGTTACCATTACGCCAAGAGCGGTACGGCTTTTCAAAATAATAATCGTTTAAGGTATAACTATTTAAGATGAGTACACACAGGTCTAACTGTCTACATGCAAAGAAGGGTCAAACACACGGGTTTGGTTGCCATTGAGTAAGAAGTGCACCCTGTTTGTCAATACGATATATTAGTAGTAGGAAACTAGTGGACAAAAAGTATATTTTTTTTATTTCTACTTTTTTGTTATGTTGGTTACCAGCATAACAAGATACAAGATAAGGGTTGAATTGTACCTACTCAATATTATTTACTTGCTATTCCTCCTACTCCTCCTGCTTCGTATTCCATGGCTTGCTTAATAATCCCTATAATTGCACTACTTTGTATCTTATCATTACCACCTTTCGAAATTCCATATTCTACATCGCTCAATCCTTTTAAATAATGTATCCTATTCTTTGGATTCAACTCATAATTCTGCAAAATTTCAATAAACCCAGTAATTAAATCAACCAAAGCTAATCCATTCAATGTTTTATACTTGTTCAATGTTAAATAAGCCGTTGTCCAATCATCTTTCAATATTGAATTTAGACAAGCTTCTATATCTTGCGGATGAGGCGCTCCAATGCAATTATAGATCATATCAATATCTATCACCTCGTCTCTATTGCCTGTAGCTGCTTTACAAGCTTGTAAAACATTCAAACTTCTTCTCATATCACCTTGCGAAAGATGTAATAGTGCATTTAATGCATCGGGAGCAATATCGACTTTTTCCCGAACTATAACATTATTGATCCTGCTCCTAATTGATTCTTCATCAATTGGATGGAATCTAAATCTAGTACACCTTGAAATCAATGCTGGGTTCAACTTGTGAGAATAATTGGCCAAGATACAAAATCGACAATTCTTTGTATACTTTTCAATTATTCTCCGTAAGGAGTTTTGAGCAGCGCTAGTCATTGCATCAGCCTCATCGAGAATAATTAGCTTAAACTGTGGCGATGACGCCAGAGTGAAAATCTGTCTCGTGCTTGCAAAGCTTTTAATCTGGTTCCTCACTACATCGATGCCTCGGTCATCTGATGCATTTAATTCCAATACCATGTTTCTGAAATTGGGCCCATATATCTCTTTGGCCAACGCTACTATAGTGGAGGTTTTACCTGTACCTGGTGGCCCGTAAAATAGCAAATGCGGTAACTTGCCTGTTTCGACAAATCTCCTCACCGTGTTGACTATATCATCTTGACCATGAACCTCTTCAAGATTTTCAGGACGGTATTTCTCGACCCTAAAGAAAGAGTTAATAGCGGTTCTTGGTTAATAGGCCCTCATCTACTCTAAGTCACATACCATGGTAAGTTTTCAATATTCTTATTAGACATTTGCTTGTTTTTGACCAAGAGAAGAGATCCTTTCTATGTATGAGTTTTCCAAGAGAAGAAACGCTTTCAATGTATGAGCTTTCTTTCTTCAACGCGTCTAGCTAGAGTGAAAAAAAAAAAAAAATCAAAAATTAAAAAATTAAAAAATCTATACCAATTGAATCAAGACTACGACTGCCAATAATGCCCAATTTGCTAGCACTTCTACCGCTTTACTTGTATGTAGCGCCATTTTACCCACGTAGTTACAGGTTGGCCATTGGCTGCTGCTGCTGCTGTTCAAGTCCCAATAGTAGCTCAAGGAAATACTCTCATTTTTTGTAGGACACATAAACCCGAAATCAGCAGGACAATCTCTTACTATTGCCTGGCACACGTTAACGCAGGGTAGTACTTCATAGTAGTCCTGAGTTGGTCGAATCACATTTTGCATAAAATCGTTCCTTTGATTTGTCAGGTTTCTCAAAATATACCCCGCCGATGAATTTTTTGTATTGCATCTAGGAATCGACACAGCACATAACCAATCCTTGTAACTTTCTGCACAATCTTGACAATTTTTCAAATTCGAAAAAACTGCATCCGGTGATGTATCACATGGGATCTGTTGCAAAGCTTTTGAGAAATTCTGGTACAATTGTTTAACATTATTGTCGTATACCATCTTTGTTGCATTTTTGTCACCAGCAAAAGTTTCGTTTCCTATTGCGGGAACACTATAAGCAACTCTATTGCAAAACTCCAAGTCGTAAATCAATTCGCATGCAGAGTCGCTCATAGTTTCAAATTCAAAAGGACGATACAATGCCCCACCGAAATCCTTACCGCTAAAATCCGCTAGTATATAAGCAATGTACCTCGTCAGTTGGTTCAAGTTTTCAATCATAAACTGTTGCTGAATACCTCCGTTTCTTGTAGTATATGAATTTTCTATATTCCAGGGTCCCATCAACGCTGGCCCATTCCTTACTGCACACCAGCTATTATTCATCTTGGCAAAATAATCCTTCATTTCATAAGGATACAAGTATAAGAAATATTTTGCATTTGATACGTTTAGCGAATCCCAATCTTTGGTGTACGTAGTTAAGTTGCCAGTGACTATGAGTGCCAGATTATCGTCTGTATCAACAACGGACCCAAAAGACCGATCATCCCACTGAAAGACTAAATCGTTTTGCGATACTCCAATTTGATAAGTCCATGAGGCAGTAATGTTAATATTCTGCGGTGCTCTCACTGCAATGTACAAGATTTCCTCATCCACCGAAGAGGCGGAAGTGGTGGAAGAGGCGGAAGTGGTGGTGGTGGTGGAAGTGGCAGGAATAGGCAAATCAGCAAGAGCTTGAAAATATCCATTTTCAAACAATTCCATCTTTCCAACCTCATTATTTGCAAACATTGTTGAATTGAAGGAATAATACACAGCAAGACTAGTTTCATTACTGAGTATATTACTCGGCTGGGAACAGATATTACCAGTGAGAAAAATTAATAGCTCATAATATTCACCTAACCCCGTTGACGTGTTAACACTGAATGAATAGTATTTCACCTCTGATTGCAAAATCGTATCTCTTATTGGTGTAAACTCTTGTAACCCTTCGGAGGAAGTGGATCGCTTCATGTCATAGTGTTTTACTTTGGGAGTTAAGGGATACGTATCATTGGAGAGTTGTTGCTTACTACCATACTGAAATGGCGCAACATGGTCAAATTGCAAATTAGATAGAACATCCTGAGCAATTATTACACCGATAAATAGGAGTAATAGCTCTAGCAATGGCATCAGGTCCCCATGGAGCTTTGAAAAAGAATAACCCCTGTTCTATAAATAGCATCTTTTTTTTTTTTTTTTTTTTTTTTTTCAAATATTTATTTTTTCACTTATAAACAATATCTATATAGGTTATAGAGGGATGAGATGAGATGAAATGGGATGGGATGGGATGGGATGAGATGAGATGGGATGAGATGAGACGAGATAAAGATGTTTCAACCCTTGAACCAGTTCTTGAGTTTCTTCCATTTCTTTTTCCCATCGGTGTCATGTGGACTTGGGATTGATGATCCGTTAGGATGACTACTCCTAGGCTTCAAGTGATTCTTCTCAAGGTTAATTCTGCTTCCGTTATTATCATCGTCACTTAAACATTTGGTCAATCTGTTTCGATAAAGTTGACTCGATACTCCGTGTCTGTTTTTTGACGGTTTTTCCAACCCGCCCCATTTCAAGCTTTGCGAAGAGGGAGGAGGCGGTGATACGTTATCGGAAGCAGGACCAGAGTTATTGTTATGAGATGATGATGTTGTTGTTGTTGTCGTCGATGATAATGATGGATTATGTTGTGCAACAGAAGGAGAATGAGGAGGAGGAGGAGAACTTGCCGCTTGTGATTTTATCTTGTTCATTTTCAATTGTTCTCTCACTTCTTTGAATGACATTTGGTGCTCTTTAGGTACTTCTCTTTCTATCTTTTCCGGTTTCTCCATAGGTACCAATAATGACTTGGTCTTGTATGGACTATATCCAAATGAGTTAGATCCTGTTATGGCTCGTGCTAGTTTACTTCCTTTGCCAATAAAATTTGGTTGTATTTGTAAGATCTCCGAACATAAATCAAGAGAATTATCTGAAATTGCTCTAGCTATGTTAGCATAATAATCAGCATTAAGCTGGTGCAGCTCTAAATCTTTCATTTTAGTTTGAATATCAAATCGGTAATCCTTGTATAATCTTGAAATCTCGTTGAATGAGTTGTATGACGCGATTGAATCATTGCTACTCTGCAGTGATCCACCTGATGCAATACTACTGTCATCATTATTATCATCATCGTCATCATCGTCATCATCGTCTTCATCTCGTCCTTCTCCTTGATTGCTTCCTTCTTTTTTAGCAGCAGCAGCAGCAGCAGCATTATTATTATTATTATTATTATTCTTCTGAGCAATACCAGTGGTTTTACAATCAATACCATTGATACTTTCCACAGAATTCATCGTTTCTTGTAATGATTCGCCATTAACCCTACTTTGTAGTGCAAATTCAAAATCGCACATGTTCATTGCAGGAACAAGAATAACTGGTAATGGGAAATTCCTAACTAATCTATCAGATAATTTAGATGAAGTCCATGACCTCAATGGTGCTCCAACGTGACTATTGGGTTTTGTTCCAGTACACACCAAGTTCGGTTCGTATAGTTTATACAAATCCTTCAATACATCTTTTGTACCACCTGCCACTAATTCAATTGTTACTTTGGCTATGATCTCTGGATTGATCACTCTCATACAATAGTCCATTATACTTTTTGCAATTGTAATTATATTTTCGGGTCGACTTCTACTCTTGTACCTATCCATGGGATCATTAAATGATGATCTTGATCTTGATCTTGATTGGTACCTTCTTCCCTTGTGTCGTTCAAATATACTAGAGTCCACAGTTGCACATACAATCACTTTATCTCCGTTTTCAAGAAACTTGTTCAAAATCCAATCTAACGCCACCCAAGTATGAACACGAGCACTTATATACAAAAGTATAGTTCGATGAGGAAGCACAGGCATCAAAGGATACAAGTCACCATTATACAATCTTTCATATAATTTGTGTCGTTGAGTTATGGAGCAACATCGGCGAATAGTTATTGGTGTTGTAGGGTATTTCAACCCTTCCATTTCAAGTCGTCTCAAATCTTGAAAGTTCAATCTGTCTGATTCCTCGTATGTGCCCCTAGGCGATGCTATAGGTGACAATCTTCCTGGTCCCGGTGAAAGTTGCCTGCCTCTTGAATAAAATGTTGAAAGAAAAGACCCAGGTTGTCTTCTAGTGCCATTTTTCATCCTGTACAATTCTCGAGCTACATCATCATCGTAGTCATAATCGTCATCGAAATCGTCGTCATCGTGGATATTCATATCATCAAAGGAAACTTGTTTGATGTATTTTTTTGATTTTTTTGGTTCATCATTGGTTTCTTCATTGGGGTCCTTGTATGGCCTGAAAGAAACATATCTATAGTTTGCAGATTGTTTGTTGGTAATCTCGTTTAACAAGTCTTCGGCTTCTTCTGTACCTTCATCAGGGTTATCAGAAGTTGAACTTCGCCGTTTAGTATCGTTGGTGCCTGTAGTAGCCAACAACAACAGCAGCTGCTGCTGCAGCAGCTGCTGCGGCTGCTGTATATCCAACTCATTAGATGGCTTACGAACTTTAACTTCAGGCACCATAGGCGGTTGGGGTGTTTCACTAGGCATCTATCTTAAAAGCAAGATGGCTTAAAAAGAACCGATGAGATAAAACTTAGTAGTGGGGGGGGGGGGGGGGGGAAGGGGAAATTTTGAAA